>NC_086330.1:314780488-314909421 GCF_032445375.1 Bacillus rossius redtenbacheri
TTTTAAATACTTTAAAATAGTGTGAATTTTGATTAGGTTAGGGTAGCTACTATAAATTAATAAGGGCAATTGGTTACGTTAAGTTAGCTACATCTTAAATTGGTGATTCCTAATGAACCATTGAAATTATTTTACAATATATTTAATGTAGCTAACCTAAAAATCACCAAACCTTTTAAAATATTTTTAGTTTAGCTATCTCAACTTAACCAACCTTCCACTCTTTTAAACTATTTAAAATGTAGTTAACCTGACCGTTCTTGTGACATCACAAATTTGTAATATTTACACCAAATTTTAAAATAATGAACTAATATCATTTTGGAATTTTTAATTTTTAGAAATGTGGATTTCCTTCAAAATTAACAATGTTTTAACCAATCAAGATAACACTTTTAACCAAATACCCTCTAAATAAAATTTAAAATTCAAATCATCATGTTCAGTTTAGTTAACTAGAGAAAAAGAAACCGAACATGCACTAAAGAAGCTCGGAATAGACTGATGTGAATATTAGGTTTCCCATAGAAGTGACAGTGAATATTATTAGTCAACATTCATGCACATGATTGTAACACTGAAAATTGTGCCTTTTTTTTTTTTCATTGGCGTGAATAAGTGTGGATACAGAATTTTACATTTTAAGTTTTTATCATGTATGATACATCATGCAGTGAAGTAGTATGTAAATATACTGTAACATTCCAGACCTCCCAGCTAGCTCAATGTTTGGTTAAGAGTGCACATTCATGAAAACTTGAAGGAATTAGTTGGAAGCTAGAAAAATATTTAATTTCCAAAAATAAACATTACTGTCTATGATTGATTGATGAAATAACATCTCTGTGACACCATCTGATTTTAAGTGTTTTTCATTTATCCATTGCGAAAATTCACAAGTCTTATGACCGCCATCTTATGACAACAAAAATATGCAAACAGGATGCACAAAACATTTTCACTGACTCCAAAATAAAAATTTTCTGTTTGTAAGTGCCAAAAAATTGAACATTAAAGACTGTTTGCAAGTAAATCTCATGGTTTCCAACTCATGGTGGTAAAAGCCAAAGGATTCAGTCCTCGCAACAAAGGCGATGTTACTCGATCAATTTTTTGAGCTATTACTGATGACTGTGGTGTAGCAAATTCTAATTAAAAAGTTTGGCATAGCCTGGACCACAGATTCAAAATTATTTTTTGATCACATTTTTATATTAAATAATTTCATGCCAACTGGGAGAAGCCATTTTTTTTTTCCTTTAGCTAATTTCTGCATCATATTGATTATATAACCAAAACATTGGCTGAAGTGAAGTTTTTGCTTTGTGGCAACAGTCTTAAATGACTTTCTTTTATTAATGAAAGCGACTGTGTTTGAACAGGAGTTTTTAATTTTTTACAGGGCATTTCCTTATAACACCCCTTTACGCCTGTGTAATCACCAGCTGGTCCCAAATCAGTGATAGCGCCGCTCGCGCAAGAAAGAGGGCCAACTATGCATGGAGAATGAATGAGGTGAACAGACCCCGAGTCTGTTATGTTGGTGGAAACTGAGAATGGCAGAGAACAGGGGAAAATATTCCAGAAGTAATATACTACATCAGGCAGGGAGGTATATAAAGAGGCACGGCCGAAAAAGTCAACACAGTGACAGTCTTTGACTGTTGGACAGAGTCGTACATAGTTTTGCACAGTCGTACAAGCATTACAGATTTTCAGCCCTTCTACAGCCAATTCGCTAGAGATCAAGGGTGAGACTACGGTGCTGACGATGGAGAATCCACAAGATAAGTCAATGAGTAGCTGAGCAAGTAAGCTCAGTGAGTTGCATGGAAGTACGACACTCACTAGGCGAGTGAGCTACAGTCCCAGTGAAACATGATCATTGGTGCAAGTTATCGCAAGTCATGCCCACAATCGTGCGGCTGCCGAGTATGAGACATACCAAGCGAGGAGCAGTTGGAACCCAACTCGCTGTAGTTATCTCAGCTCACTGTCTAATCGAGCAAATGCAGAAAGGACTCACTTAAAATGTTCAGCAACCACTTTATAAAATACACAAGTTGCAATGATGCAACTTAAGAATTGTTTAACTTCAAACTTTTTTTTTCCTTGCATCTCTGACAGCCAAAATGGAAGTAAAGTACATTGGTTTTGTTCATAGAAGCATACAATGATCTGTTTAATACAAACAAAATGTTTTCTTTTGTTTTCATGATCAATATGAATTATCAAAGACCAGGGAAGAAATTGGTTTTTTACTACTTTAAAATTTAGATTAAGGTTTGGTAGCGTCTTACAATTTGTGTGCATTACAAATGAATATGATTTTCTTGCATTAGTTATATGTTGCATGGTTTTGACATTCCAATTGTTGCATAGTTTATAAACTCTGCCTTAAAGTAGCAGTGTGTCTCTTAAGTCGTAATACAGTGGATGGGTGAGGTAGGATGCTTTCCATGGCTTCTTGTACAAAAATAACTCAACATCAGCAATGGCGATTCACCACGTAGGCTAAACCATACCTGCCAAATTTTACGGTTTTCCCATGATTTGCTTGGAAAATAATCTGCATTATGGTTGTATGTAAATTCTGAATATCTTAACGCTTTTTAAGCTTACGATTTATTTTGGCCTATTATTTCTGGTAGTGAAAATGTTTTTATTGTTTGCATTTAGTTTCTGTTACAATACGGCAGTTCATCTTGAGGTATTTTGTCTTGTAAACAAGAAAAGATGACAAATATTGAACAGAACAAAATCGAGCTAACCAACTACTGTCACCCCCTCTTATTTTCTCTGCTTTTGATAAACTAAAGTAAAACTTATTCATATGAAGTCTAGTTGCGTGGCGGAAATAGCATTGAGTTTTCTTAGGTTGTATTTTTCTGTACGTCTTTGGAAGTTAAATGCTTGTGGATGAAGATACCAGGTATGGCTATTAAATAACTGGACTGAAGTCATAACACTTTTTATTTGTCACCAATTACAGCAGAAGTTTTATCGCCTTCAATGTACACCCCTTGGCGCTCCCTACACAGCTCCATATGACGTTTCCATCGCTGAAAGCAGTGCTGGAAGTCCTTTTCTGTCAGCTGGTTGAGAACCTACGTCACTTTTGCTTCAATCACTTCCACACTTTTAAATCTTGTCCCCTTCAGCACCAACTGGACATTGGGAAATAAAAAAAAGTCACAGGGGGCAAGGTCGGACAAGTACAGTGGATGTTCCAACACAGTGATGCCGTACTTTGCGAGGAACACTTTCACAGACAGAACAGAACAGGCAGAATGGACTGGTGCATTGTGTTGGTGAAGGATCCAGGACTTGGTTTTCCACAAATCAGGTCTTCGTCTTCTCACACGTTCATGGTTCATGTAGGGACGTCAGAACCTCTATGTAGAAATATTGATTGACCGTCTGACCTTTGGGTACCCAGTGAACGTAGACAATGCCACGAATGTCAAAAAAACAATCATCATTGCTTTGAATTTGGATTTGCTCATCCTGGCTTTTTTTTTGCCTTGGCAAATTTGGGCTCTTCCAATGCATGGATTGCCTCTTTGTTTCAGGATCAAAAGTAAAAAACCACGATTCATCACAAGTAATCACGAACACTTTTTTGTTGATTCCTGTCATTTCAGCAAGCCCTCGGATGCTCGGATGACGATCAGCGCGGAGTAATTTACCCATTTGTTCAATGTTTTCGTCAGTTTTTGACGTTGAGGGCCATCCTGGGCGCCAATCGTCTTCAGTTGTTCACGCCCTTCTTTAAACCGTTTAAACCACTCAAAAACTTGTGTACGAGATAAACATTCATTCCCGTAGACTTCTTTCAACATTGCATAAGCTTCTGTGACAGTTTTCCTTGTTTAACAAGAAACTTGAGGTTAACTCGTTGCTCCGTCTGACCACTTGGCATTTTTCCGACGCGTAACTAGTGCGTAAACTAATTCAATCAACTGCTACAGTCAAACTAAGCGACCTGCTGGCTTGTCTAGCGAGCTCAGGGTGGGGGAAGGACCATCAGACACAGTCATGTTCAAACAGGGAGCACTTTGCTGGGAGCAGCATCAGTCTGGTTATTTAATATTCAGCAAGATGTTGTGTGCCGTCACAATGTTTAACAAACACTAAAAAACAGTATGGACATGTGTTTAAGTTCCATGTGACAGCTGAAAAAGAACCAAACTATGCGTTTTGTAGCATGTGCAGTTGTGATTTAAATGTTTCTCATGATGGTAAGAATGATGTTTCTAATAATGTGAAGTGTTTGAAACACGATAGTAATGTAAAACTGCAGAGGAAAAAAATTTGCAGTTTTTTTTTCAACAATCTGTACCAGTACCAAGGATGTGTTTCAAGAGGAAAGGTATTTCACCAGTTTTTTAATAGAACATAACAGTTCATTCAGTGTAGCAGTGGAAATTTGTTTCAGAAAATTTTCCCGACTTCAGATAGAGCAAAAACGTATAGTTGCGGTCACATGAAAACTGCTGCTATATTCAAGAAATGACATCAGCAACCTATAAACAGAAATTTTTTTAGAAACCATTAAGAATTTACAAACACTGTTTTTAATGTAAATAGAGGAACATCTCTAGTGTTCAAAGAAACATTTTCTAAATTTTATTTTATTTATGGAAAATCCACTAAGTAAGAATATTACTATAGATTTGAACAATATTGACTTCACGTGGTTTTTTTATGTATGTGATGTTTTTTTAAAAATATATATTAATTGTAATCTAAAGCAATGGATCATATATCTTGGTAATTTCAACTTTAAATCAATTAGGCTCTGATATTCTTTGGTGTTTTTTTTAATATGTACTTTAATTATTATTCCTGTAGGTATTAAGTAGATTGTTTACAGGTATGCATCCATTAAACTATTGATGTGTTTATGATGTTGCTTTACTTATGGTTAGAGACCTGCAAAATTCGCGGATTCATTCGGTGATAGGCTAGAATTCAAACACATAAACCTCTTAGATAATTTTGCTATTGGCATACTGTTCATCTGGACGAATCTCAACCAGTTATAAACCCTCAACCAAAGAAGTATCGAATCACAGACAAACCAGCTGAGACGACTTACAAGTCGGCAGCCACTGAACTTGCGTTATTTGCCCGAGTGTACAGGGATATGTGCAGTCTATCCTGAAGGCCATCGAAACCACGAATTTTGCAGGTCTCTACTTATGGTGCATGTTTCACTATCATTGATTCAAACATTTTGTATGATTTATGCAAGAATTTTTTTTTCTTCCCCCAAATCCTACTGATGGTGTTCTTGCAAAGTTGGCAGGTATGCTAAACAAACCTGCTCCACCTATGGGAGGGTAGGAAAGGTGCTAGCACCAAATACTGGATACAGGTTTAGTCATCGGCCCATTTAGGCACATTGTGTGACACTGCCATGACAAACACCAGGAATAGTTAGTACTGGCATTTTTTAGATGACTTGGAAAATTCTATGTGACTATAGAAATATCCCTCAAGGCAAAGTGAAAGCACTTCACCACGTGACGATGCAATGCTTTTCCCCACCTTTGCTTTCCTATATTGTCTTCTCCTCTTTTACTTCCACGCCTTCCACTCCAGGGGCCGTCATTACCCTCGTAACTAAAATCACTAGATATATAAACAATAAATTTTAAAGATATCATGTGTGCATTAAAACAGTCTTGTATCTATTAGTGTTCCAAAATTTTTGACCCTCCATTTAACTGGGAAATTTTCAATACCTACCACATAAATCCCCTGGTCTACAGCTTCCTCAACCCCCTCAATAACCCACAAAATCGCCCCTCCCAAAATTTTGAAGTTGGGTCTTCCCCGGCAACCATCATTTTACTATCTCTGTGTTCCTAAAAAAAACATTACCTACATTCTAATGAGCAAAATGCACCCTTTGTCAACCATCGGGAAACGTAGCTAACGGCCAGCCAGGTTTGTTATCACCTTATGTGACTGTTTAGTTATGGTGTGGACCTTAATCCAGTTATCCTGAGCCTATAATTTGGTGATTACTAATTCGCAACTATGGTTTGCCTACCATCTGCTGTGATGTCACACCAACAGCACTGGCAAATGTGTGCCACACATCAGGTGTGTGTGGGTGTTTACAATTAACACTGTTCAAGAAACCATGTGCCATGTTCAAACAATGTGCCTTCCACCAAGGTGATGATCCCCCACCCAAATACTTTTTACCATTCAAGTGGAGCTGGTGCTTTGAGTCACACATGAATGGCATGACTATGCATCCATCCAGGAGGCATTTTGTTAATACTACGATTCAGCAAGGGCTCAAACTGATGTCATCCAGTTTGTGTTCACATATTTACATGAAAATCATTGGAGACTTCAATTAACATATGTGACATGTTATGAAAGAAAGAAAGAAAACCCATAATTGAGTAACAGCTGATTGGTGAAATGCTCCCATCCCAGATGTCACTTCCTGTGAACGAACCACTGCCACTGCTCAGTCTTTCTCCTTCCAGTGCATATCTACCCTTCCGTTAACATACTCCCAGGCACAATACCTATTTTCCCTCATCTGCATCCCACACACCCCTCCCTTATCAAAACTGTCTGCAGGCTATTGTCTCCCTCACTTTTCATACCTCAGTTTGTGAGGTATTTTGAGACGGTAATTAATCGTACAGCTATCAGGTATGGCCGGCGTTAGCATCGTGTAGTGACGCCAACGTGATTTTACCGCTAATATCACCCCAGATATTAATAAACATAGTTCGGTCCATTCCTAATTTCATGATAAATTAAATAAACAGTGACATTTTGGCAGAAAACTATAAATTAATTCAAAATACTTCATAATAGCTACACACAGGTCTAGAGGTCTTGAAGCTAGGACTATCGTGCGTGAGCAAACCGGAGCAAAACCCCAAAACTTTTACGTTTTGAACACTTTAAAGGAATCTATTAAATTTTATTGTTTTAGTATATATATATTTTTTTGTTTAACATTCATACATTATGCAAGAAATACCATAGACTGGACTATTTCATATTTGTTTTTGTTTAATTATGACTCAAAATTTTTCTTTCTGAGATGTGTCATTTAATAAAAAAATTATTATAATTTTTGTTCAAGAATCTTAATTTTATTTCACTCTTCTGGACCCAAGGCAATTAGTTCCTTTATTGATAGTTTGTCCGTATTGAAAAGAAAATTAATTTATTTGAAAGCACGTTTGTGTACAAAGTTAACTTTCATTTTAAATAGTGTTTGCTGTGTTGATTAAGTGTTGTAATAATTTTGAAGCAGTAAGGTCCCAGTTTGCCAATGGTTTGAAGTGAACAATTTAGTGAGTACAGTAAGTATTTAAATCAGAATTGAGAAATGACTTCATACTTCTCTAAATACTGGACATTCAATTTCAATTATACCTTTTTAATATCATCTTTTTTAATATTAAGTCGTTAGTATTTGGTGTGTATTAAGTGTTAAAACAATTTTCACGACACTTGAGATATGAAATTGGTATTACTGTTATCCATTTTGGTAGTCAAAATAACCTCCCTTTCAGAGAAAAATAACACCGATTTTCCAGAAAAATAACCTCAAATTCTGTGAACAAATAAACACGAAAAGTGCATAACCCTAGTAATAGTTCGTTTCATCAAAAACATTTTCAACCGAAGGTTTTAGATAAAGTTTAGGAATTTTTACAATGAATTATAGTGAACTTGAAAGTAACCATATTTTAAAAAAAGTAATGGCATTTTGATTTTCTACCCTTGTTATTTTCATCCCTTGAAACAATGGATTGTATTATAAAAAATGTTTCACACAATTGTTTTAAGTAAACATTATAAGATTTACAAACAGTTTGAACAGATCTGAAAGTATACCACTAAGGGAGTTATGATTTTTTATTATTATTATTATTATACCCCTCAATGTTTCAACCCCAGCATTGGTACTTCAAATCAAAAATTGTTTCAGGCAAAGTTTTTAGATAAAAATTATAAGATTAATAGGCAATGTGTACGAATGTGTCATTGTTTCCATAATCTTGAAAACCTTCTATGATATCGTCTTTTTCACTATAGTGAATGTGAGTTTCGAGTTTCATTTCATCAAACAACACACAATTATTGTCTAACTCGTTCATTTTGGACACAATTTGATAAGATGGTGTATTATAGCTCTATTTATTCCTGGCTGAAATGGGATTTTACCAAGAATTGTCAGAGTTCTTTTTGAAGGTAGGGCAAAAAACTTAGACAAGAATTTATGACCTTTCAGACTTTCCTTAAGTAAAGACAGTGAAAAAAATCTTGTCTTCATAAGTAAACCGCCTACCCCGGGCTATATAACTTTCGTTAGTTACTTGGAATCAAATGATGTTTGAGACTACTTTATCATCCTTGGAAATGATGCTGTTGAAACATTCAACTGTGCTGAATTTCTCAGCCAGCTGCACTCTTGCCCTGAAAGACTTGACTTTCTTGTCCAGAAGTTTTGAAAGCTTCAATTTCTGAGCCTCACCAAACAATGTGCTTTGGGAGTGAGCTCATGTTTTCTTGTCACACCAACAATTTCAGAAGGCTAGTTCTGCTTGATGTAACTAAAAACACATTAACACAATACCATCATCTACCAACCATGTGTTTTCCTAAATTGAACAGACAACACAGTACCTACATGCTAATAGTAGTCTGAAATATTAAAGAGAAGAAAGAGAAGGATGAATTCAGAAAAAAGTGACATAATAGACACCTATGTAAAGAAAATTTATAAAACCAAGATTTTGATGTAGTGAAAAGCAAATTAGTCAAACCTCATTGATTACCTCAATAATACAAAGTTCTCAATGTTCAGCTGAATGTTTGATAAATATTTGTTTGCATTATAATGTCATGTTCAAGTCCATTGGTGAAAATAAGTAATGCTGGCAATAAATATAGGTAATTTTCCAATGCAGTGTATGAGATAATCAACTTTCAGAGTTTTTGAGATAATTAATGAAATCTCTGAATACAAGTTTTGAATATTATTATTACAAATTTAAAAAAAAAAAACATGAAATTTGTATCAAACTGGGTTCACTGTAATAATAATTTCACAAATATGAGTTCAGTAGATAAGTGAACACTGGGGGACTTAGGTACAGTAGCTGTAACAAGTTTTGTAGAGCAGATGACGAAACGGTAAAATAAAAATCTCAAGAAAAACCAAACATACAATCAAACAGACTTTAAAACAATGTGATTAGAGGCTGATAGAAGGATTGTGGAGGAAAGGTGAAAGCTGAGAGCTATAAATGAAAAAAAAAATTTAATTCAAAGGTTATCTTTTAATGTTATATTTAAAAAATATATTACTTTAATATTCATCCATTTAAGATTAATCCTCTGTTAAAAGTTGTTTTAAAAAATTGTCAGTCACTTAAATATAACTTAGAAACATTTAATACTGATTTTATGATCAACAAATTCAATTGCAGTGTAAGAACATTACTTTCCTCATGACAACAGATTTCATCTTGTTTTAATAAATTTTTTAATACAAATCCTTGATCATAATTGAAATTTTTAACTTATTTATTATTATTATTTATTTCTCAGTATTAAAAAAATTCAATAGTACATCATACCACGAGAGGCTTTCCTCTGAGTTCTCAAGCAGTGTCTCAAACATCCTGCTGTTTTGTTTTCTGCGCAATCAGTTTGGAATCAGCTTTCTAGGTTTTTGGCATGGCTGTTCATTAGAATGTAATGAAAGATTACAGTCATCCAGAGGGGTGTTCCTGCAAGAAAGGAAATAATTCAATGTACACAAAACCATTACGTTTTTCGAAGTGTTAGTACGTGTTACTTGTGTTTGTACTCTGAGCCACTTCTACCTGCACAACATGATTTAATATGATTTACCATGAAAACACAGAAAACAATCATGAGACTAATAACAAATTCATCCTAAGTAGTTCATTGTAAAACTTAATTTGCTTAAACAAACTTTTAAACAGTTATTAATTTATATATTCACAGGTTAAGCAAGTGTTGTTATCTAGAATTTGGGAATGTCATTCATTAATATTTCACTTGACACTGTGAAGTCAAATACATACCTACTACACTAGAAAACAGATAATGTTGCTTTATTTTAACAATTAATATTGTCTAGGTTTCTGTTTCTAAGGCAAATTTGTGTTAATTTTAATTGCTTATTATGACGATGTCTACTATGAACATTGTGTAATGTTATTTTATGACACATCTAATAACACTATTTATTACATTTCATATGTAATGATACAGATTATATATATACACACATTTGACTACAATTACATTTTGAATAACTTTACGAAACCATTACCGACTGCTCGATTGTACATAGGCAAGTATAATATCAAGTTAAAATACGGTGGATGGACAAAGTTATAATTTATACATATATTTGTAAGAATATGTGCTTTAAGTGTTGATAAAAAATAGCATGCCTTTAACAACCATAATAATATTTTGTTAAAGCTAACACCCTCAGCTGTGAACAAAAAATTACTGAATGTAATTTCCTTAAGGCATTTTAGTCAAAACATTCATAACTAAAAGTAAATTGGAATATTTATAAAATTAAGTGAAATATCAATTTTAACTGCACTAAACTAACAAAATTATGCAAAACAATCAGCAATGATTGGCAGCATCTTTGTAAAATATGTCTTAATGTATAGAAACATTAAAACATGACAAATGGAAAACAATATCATAAATGTTGTGAATTTAATTACATAGGCCTTACCTTTGTATCTTCTCCTGCTGTTTCAGTTTTCCACCTAAATCCGGGGGATATGAAAAAGAGTTTCAGCTGTTCCCTTCTCTTTAAAACCTGTCAAATAACAAAGCACTGGTAAACACTTTACGACAGAAACAGTATGGTACGTTATGTAGTTATTACAAATTATTTTAACAATAAATAATCTAACATACCAAAAGCACTACGATAAGTGACTACATAACCTCTGTCGCTGTCGTGGTAAAACTGTATATCTGCTGGTTTTAAATATCATTAAGTCTAAGTTCACTACACTAATGACTAGCACCTACTGTTTTATATAATCATCTAAGCATGTAAATTACGTAGTTAATAATGGCCAATAACCTAATGCATTAAGGCCGTCCCTGGTCGGGCGACTTGATAGGGAATTGTGCGTTAAAAAGTGTTTTCTACATCTTCTACAATTTTTCAGATAAAAATTTTGTACTTGGCTTGTTTGCTGCAGTTTTACAACAGAAATCGTCGTACAGGTTAATATTGTAGAAAAAAAATTGGTAAGTATTTTATTTTATGTTTTTAAATTCAAGAAAACTTAAAAGTGGTCTTAAAAACAGGCTCTAATATATACAAATATTTAGAGCCTGCACTATTTTTCCTTTTAAAGTAAAGATAAAAAAAAGTAAGCAGTGGCATACTGCTAACTTCATTAGAACATGAAATATTTCGTATTTTGCATTTTCAGCAATTTTTTCTGGCCGCGAGTAGGTTCACTTGCGCCTGTCTTGCGCGCGGGAGCCTGTAGCCGGCTGCCGTGCTGCCATTACTTCGGACCCTTCCTCGGCTAATGGGATCTGACCCCACCTCCTCCGTGCCAGTAAATAATCTGAATGGTGCGGAGCACTGTTTCAACGACGAGCAGAAAGTTAAGAACAGTAGCTATTATTCGCGTATTTTAACTGCTAACAACAATAGGAAATGAAACACTCAGAAATGGAGCCTTACTATCAATTCAGAGATGCATTACTGTGCGGCAAAAAGTTGACGCCGCCGTCAGTGCTCCCTCTGAGAGCACAGGCCGTTATGTGTCCTCAACACCTGATTTGTGCCGCGCCTCGAACTCGCCCGCGCGCGCAAAATAGTGCAGTGCCCCGAACGGCGTGACGTCAGTCACGGCCCCCTACGTGTGCAAAGCGCCCGGCCGGGTGTGGCACTGCGCAAGGGTATTATTTATTCATGCATTTTATAAGATAAACAGAAACTCATAAATCTAAAACCATCAATAATCAATGTTAATTTAATAATCATTTTATAAAGGGTTATCATTCACAAAACTGGCCGAAGTCATCTTCCCGCGCTCCGCAGTTTTCCCGCGGAATTTCCCCCCTCCCTGGCCCCGGCGGTCAGGGAGGTTAGTCAGTCGCCATCCAGCACTCGCCCGGGCCGGCAGCCCACGCACGGGGATCCTTCAACTTTCGCGCCAACATCTTGTAACTGCAATAGGTAATTATAGCCAAACCGTTTTTATATCAGCTCCCCGGTCGGCCCACATCGGCCGTTAGCAGCCTCGCGCGGTCTATTAATAAAATGTGTATCCCATCCAGGGATTTTTATATCTTACGTAATAATTTAGGTGATCCTTCGTGGCACCTGCGCCTCACGCTATAACGCCCCACCTCGGGACATAGTTCTTTGCCCACGCAGGGCGGCATGGCGCCAAACGCGACCACAAACATTCGGACGAGTCATCAACTGGGACGTGCCACGGCCACGTGTGCGATATCATACCAGATTCCACCGTGTCCGTACCCAGCTTAACGTGGCCTTCGCCACCCCGCGGACTAGCTGCTTGTGCACATCCTCCTGTGCGGGACTAATCACAGTGATTTATTGTAATGTGTTTTTATAAGTAAATTCGCGGGACCTGCCGTCCTTTTAGTGTAATGTGTTTTCATAAGTAAATTCACGGGACCTGCCGTCCTTTTTAGTGTAATGTGTTTTCATAAGTAAATTCGCGGGACCTGCCGTCCTTATAGTGTCATGTGTTTTCATAAGTAATTTGCGGGGCCGATTGCCCACACACCTCACGTCGCGTCCGAGTAATCTCGCATGAGCCAGAACAGGTTCATCGTGCGCGGAGCTTAGGTCGACGATGAAGCGGCCAGTTACGTGAACGTGTGACGTGTAGACTGTGCTACGCAATAAAACGGCTACAAGTACGTGTGTGTTTCATTAATAAGGCGTCCTGGGAGGCCATAACAGCCCGGGGAGTCCTTTGTCGCCGCGTCCCTGCCTGCAGCCACGAGGCCAGGAACCCCACCCTTGAGATCCAAAATTAATCAACCAGTTTAAATTCACGTAGAATCAGATCAGGCAACGGGGACGGCGACAAAGTGAAAGGTTTGAAGAAAAGGTGAATTTTTTTTATAGTTTTAATTATTTTTTCCATTTACTGTAAAGTGTGTTTGGGCAAAAAATATTTTGTGACATATTGTGCTTTTCAAAAACTTCCAATTGTTTTATTTGAAATGTGATCAAGTGACGCTTTTCAAACTAAACTATCCTGATTCAATAAATGTGTTTATTTTTATGTAAGTATAATTTAGGTAAATAAAATCCTCAGCTTAAAAGTAAGAGTAAACAAACAGTTCTACGTGGAAAATTAGATTTGGTAAGCATGAAAACAAGTTAGTTTTTAACCGACTTAAAAAAAAGGAGGTTCTTAATTCGGTTGTATTGTTTTCATTCACTTGAGTATTAAGCTGTCCAAGCCCAATTGTTAGTTACAATTAGCTAACTTTTAAACAAATTGCGGCTTATAATAAATATTGTGCCCTACAATTTAATACAAATAATTTCAGTGCCTATGTGTAAGACTTAAAACATTAACATGGCTACGTTGGGGAATTCAACCCATAATCAGCAGCAAAATTAATTTCTTAGCACCATTCGTTACTCCGGCAATAATTTTTACTTAATTTGTCTACCGTGAGGACCTCAGTACACTAGCTGTGAAATAGTTTCTCTCTCCCCCCTTTTTTTTGTTGGAGTTCATGAAAATGTGAACCAAAAGTGGGAACTTGAAACTTGTACTTGAGATAGGTTAAATATATTGACACCAACCGCCGGTGCTCCCTCTGGATCGCACAGGCCGTTACGTCCCAACAACACTTACTCGTAAGTGCAACGAACACGCCCGAGCGATATGTCCGCTGTGTGAGTGAACGAGCGCCGCAACGAACACCATGTCAACTACAGTGCCCGGCCGGGTGTGGCAATGTGTTAATGTATAATTAAATCAGTAATTCTTTTTAAAACAACCAAATTAATAACAATTGAAAGATAGGCCTACTGTAATAAAATGAAAACTATGTGCGATTGTTAAATAATCATGTAATATCAAATATATAATTTAAGTCCAAAACTGGTCGATTCTGTTTTCCCGCGCTACACGTGTCTTGGCGCAAGGTCGCGCGGCGCCCTCGCGCCAGTTGACATCGGGAGCTCACAGGGGTCGGTCGCTCCGCGAACGCAGAACCTACAGTTTTCGCACCACGTCCAGTTCATCGCAATAGTTTTAAGTTTACCGAATATTTTCATTTAGCTCCGCGCCCGACCCCACTCAGCCATACATCCTTACGTGCAGCTCTTCGCACAATTCATTTTAATACCAACAGGGATATTTCAACATTCTACTTAATTTTTCACACCTTAAACATTAGGACAGCGGACTTGGTTCATACGCAGTCTCCAGGCTTCGACGCCAGTGAATCGTTATATTTTAAGGGCTTATAGCAAGCCTCGAGTGTCATGTACTAATTCTTTAATATACGTGTTTTCAATCTAACTGATTTTAACTGTCATATACGTATTTGCAATCTAACCAAATTATAACACTGTTTACCTGTAAGAAGTGGCTGTGACTCTCATATGTTTTCATCTAGCCAAGCTTACGCACGTTTCGAAGCATTCGTAGTGGGTTAGATTGCAATCACCTGTAGGAACTTTGATTATATATTGCTGTTATTATATGTTTAACGTCATTCACCACATAAACAGTTGCAGTATTTCAGCTCCGCGATGGTTTGCCGCAGCCTTCATGTTAGCCACGGTCAAGGATAAATCATTAGACACGAGTTTGCAATCTATCCTGTTCGCACGCAATATCACTGTATTGAACCTATCGTGAAGCGATGGTCTGACAACAGACTCGGCCAGGCATTGGACAATCAAGTGTAACGGTCTTAATAAAGTGCAGTATCTTTCCAGTCGGTTTTCCTTTTATTTTCAAGGCGTCCTGGGTGGCCTGAACAGCCCAAGTAGTTTTAAAATCGCGACGCACTCCTGCCTGCAGCCACGAGGTCGAAACCCCGTTTTTGCCCCCTGAGATCATTTTCAACTTAAAATTCACTCAAAACTTAATCAGGCAGCGGGAGTGGCGTCAATAATTTACATATTTTGGAACAGCTTAGATCCCCTGTGCGAAACGTTTCGGGATAATGGATTTCATACTCGCATGCTAAGGTAGATTAAGCAGCCAGTAAGTACATATGACATTGTACCATTACAAAACATTTTAATTTATTCTGTTCTTTTGAAGAGAAAGAATAATTGTAATTTTTAGACAGCTTTCTGATGTAACTTAAAGATAACTCCCTTTATCAGGCATTATATTGTTTTTATTAGGAAGCTACATCGTATGAATCTACATAGCAATGATACTTTTTTTTTTTATGGGTTATGTGGCCTCCAGCTTTTCGCCAACAGCCAAAGGGTCATTATATTCAGCGTGAATCTCAATTTCAAGTCATTTTCAAATATCAGAATATATATTGTACACCCATGCCTTACCCGGGACTCCAACCCAGGACCCCTCGCACCGTAAGCCGGTGTGCATTAGTGATGGGTCGTCCGTGAACGATTCGTTCAAAAAGAACGAATCTTTGAGAGAACGAAATCTTGAGATTCGTTCGCGATGTAAAGAACCGGCTCTTTGAGAGCCGGTACCTTGAAAGATTCGGAAGAACGAAAACGCGGAGAGAACGAGAGAACGAGATGAGAGAACCGGCCACGCGCCCGGTCTGATTCGTTCGTGAAATGATTCATGACGTCAGGAGTCTGAAGAATTAGTAATCACAGCGTGCGCATGTTCATAAGAGCAAACGATAACTGATCAAATAAAATAGGGTAACATGAAAAGTATATATACCTGAAAATGTCAACTGTTAAGTAGTGGTTTAAAATTGCGTACACAAATTTGGAAAAAAAAAAACTAAAAAAAAAAAAAACATGAATTAAAAATAACAGGGAAAGTAACTACAAATGTTCACACTTACCATTTAGGTGTTAATTAATGTACTTCATTTTTCTCTCTTCATACTGAATCGCAGTTGTAGTATTCAATTTTTGTCTTTTTTTCTCTAAATGTGTTGGTCTACATGTAAACACTTTACTCTCTCTAGAGTGTAAATAGCCTGTATATTAATATTTGTAACTTAAAAAGTTGACGTCCCTCGGCTTCTGGTCCCTATTTCCCTGTTTACTAGAAATTCCTGTTATGCCCGTACTGCTCTCGTCGGAGAGGTGTGGGTCCAGGCCGACGTGGCCGGGACCGGGAAATGCGGGACCTGGAGGGATGGTGAGGTAGAATGACAGGTAGATCGAAAGGACCACTCGATGTTGATCGTTCCACGAGCTCTTTTATTGCAATCAGAGAGCTTGCCGCGGCCTGGCGGTTCCGTCGCGGGGTGCGCGCCCTTCCCACGAAGACCCGGGCCCCCGAAGACCGTCTCGTACGGCCCACTTGTCCCGACGCGTACTGGTAGTTCTCCCACGTAACAAAGTTCCTGATATCCAACTGCTTCGCAAAGGCACGTGACGCGTGCGCGGTTCTTACGTACAAACTCGTAACGTCGGCGATGGTGCAGCAAAGAGTAACTATGTCCCTCACAAAGACACGTGAGGCGTGCGCGGTGCTTACGTACTGACTCGTAATGTCGGCGAAAGTTCAGCGATGCGTAACTATACTTACGCGTCCTATAATGACCGACTCGTGACGTAACTCGTAACTCGTAACTCGGACACCCAATCGCGTGGGCGGCACAACGTAGGCAGCGCGGCTGCTGCGAATGCTCGTGCTGTGGTGGTGTCGCCGGACCGTGAGCTCGATAGACCCGTCTCGCGATCAGCGCGGAGCGGAGCGCGCGTCCGCCGCTGCTCGAGTCCTGAGTTCAACTGCTCTCCCCCGCCCGTCCGCGGGCCGTCGCGCGCGGGCAGCGGGGGAGGGGAGGGGGAATCGGCCGGCGTGGGAGAGCGCCACCCCTCGCGACGCGGATGAGCGCCAGGCGCGCTTACATATAGACACTGCGACACGTTTACGAGAATTACAAGATTATTACACGATAGTTAATACATTACAGTTACATTATTTACACACTTAAAAAGTCACGGTCATTTGGAAAGAAATATATACAACACAGAAACATTTACACATTAACACTGGCTCACTGGCGTGCTAGGGCGCACGCGGGTGCGTCCCTGGCCGATGCACAACACTGAGGGTTCACTGGGGGAACAAGGGAGGACGTTGACGAGGCATAACGGCGTGAAGGAGCCGAGGATACACTTGGGTCGACGTCAAAGTAATACAATATAAATAATCTTGTTTCATATACGCAACTGTGATTCACTGGCTACGAAAAGCAATGTTCAAGTACTAACTATAATAGTGCGATTACAAATTAAAGTTAGAAAGATCACTTTCGTAACATTCTTAGATTTAATGCTCCCGTATTATATAGAATCACTGCATGAAGCATTTGCAGCGATCAACAGTCAATAATTTTATAACAGTCAGTATACAACTAGACGTTTGAAATTTCATTTACCCATGCAGAGTAGATAAAGATAACCAACCACGCGATCCAGCCTCCTCTCGTTGTCGGGTCGGGGAGGCTGGAAGCAAACACGTAGCCAATACTCTACGGATCAGTTCCGTGAAAGATTCGTTCAGAACGATTCGTTCATCTCGGTCATTTCGTTCTTTTCTGTATATAGGATCTGGCTCTTTTATCAGGTGTCGTAACTCGTTCATCCGACTACGCTACGGAGGTCGGCGTAGCAATGATACAACAGTTTGAAAATCTTATTAGTTGACTAAAACTGAGTATTTTATTTAAATTTAAGTATACCAATATTAGTCACAAAAAAATTGAAAATGTTTTTAAGTGTGCGTATATTCGTAAACATGAATAATTGCGCAGTTATTTATGAACTATTCACATTCGGAAGTTGAATATCAAAGATTAAAATTGCTAATATTTACAGGCATATCTGTAGTTGCTTGTTACTCAGGTGAAGCGAAACCTCTGTGTTTTTCATCATTTATTATAGTCGCCATTGCTTTTTTTTTTTTCGATATAAGGTATACGATACTTCACGATTCCAGGGAAAAGCATCGTTTTTGCCATTTGGACTAGTTATGACCATCCCCGATCTAACCTAATAAAAACATTTTTTTCTCTCTCTCATGAATCTGTGTTCAACCTTCTCTAGCACTAAATTAATACTCTATGACGTCGACCCAAGTGTCTCCTCGGCTCCTTCAGGCGATTATGCCTCGTCAACGTCCTCTCTTGAAATACCAGTGCAACCTAAGTGCAGTGCTACGATCTAGAGCTGTAGCAAACCGTATGTATTCGTTACTGAGTAACGGGTGCGGCATCTAGTAACGAGTAACGAAACGTTACACACGAATGCATTTCGTTACTCGCATCTTTCGTATGTTTCACGCATGCGCGCGCTTATTCGTTACAAAGAACGATGTTTGTTTATTAATAAAAGTATAATTTGGAAACTCGTCGTCCAAGTTTTTTACTGTTTATTAAAGGTATTGTGTGTGTAGACAAAGTTTTAGATTCGAACAGAAACAACGTAAGAAAGTATTTTTTACAAATTATAAATATGTATGTTTTTGTTTTTTATAATCGCGTATTTTCACGTTTTATGTTCTTATCTTAAAAGATATATTATAATAAAGCCGCTCTAATGAGAGTTAATTGTTTCTTGGTTAACAAAAGCTGTTCATTATCAAATATTTTTAATTGTTTATATTCGATTTATTTTTATTTACGCGACGTCATACTGTACGCGTACGAAATACGACTCGATTCGATGCTGTTACATAAGATAGCATGTGCCATGACATGCGGTATCAGAAGTAACGAGTAACGATACGAAAGTAACGAGTACTAATTGTTATAGTAACGAATACATACGGGTACACATTTTTTCGTTACTTTTACACCTCTACTACGATCAGGGACGCACCCGCGTGCGCCCTGGTACGTCAGCAGACATCACAGTGTATAAATAGTTATGTTTTTATGCCTTTTCTTTAAGTGACCACGAGCCTCCACGAGTGTGTAAATGTTGTGTAAATACTTATTTTGTATTAATTCTTTAACTCATCCAAGTGCTGTGTCATATCATGTAGATCGGCAAGCCTGGCCCGCCGCGCGAGTCACGTCTTCCCCGCCGGCCTGTTTCCCTTTCCTCCCCTCCGCAGACCGCGCAGGCGGGCGGCGGAGCGTCAGTCAGTTGCCTACTGGGAGTCGCACAGAGTAGACCTGCTTCGCTCCGCTCCACGAGAGGTAGTACGGGGTCCGGGTCGCAGCGTGGATGAAACGTTCGTCTACCGATGTGGTCGTCCAGGCTGTGACTGGATTCCTCGCGATAAGCCTCGTTAACAAGATCGCGTCTTCGTAACTCCGCAACTCTATCCGCTCGAGACACACGCAGTGCTCGTCTGACTTTTCTACTCTCTTAATCTGTATATATTGTCATAGAGTCGTCTACGCATACGCCACGAGTCGCGTACGTGCTACGAAGCACCGCCTAACTTTTCGTAACCGGTACGATTCGCTACGGGACCGCATACGTTTTTACGCCGGTTCTCATTTTGTCTCCAAGTGTTTGTTTTCGGGAGTCCGGGTCGCGGCAGAGGAGGACGCTCGTTTCGCGACGTGCCGGCCAGGCTGCGACAGGATTTCTGTACAGAAATAAAAGGAGCTCGTGAAAACGGACATCATCGCTTTATCCTTGTTACCATCTACCATTCCTTCCACATACGCTTAGTTCCCTCCTGATCCCTTACTTTCCGGTCCCGGCCACGTTGGCCTGAACTCACTTCCTCACCGACGAGAGCTACATGGGCAAAACAGGACATTTTCGCAGACAGGAAATTAGGGACCATAGGCCGAGGTACGTCAACTAATATATCTAACTATTTATTTCCTTTAATATATGTCTGCTTATGAAAAAAAAAACTCATAGCCTACAATTACTTTTAAGACCTTAATTGATACCAAAACAAGCCATTACACATGACGGGAAGGCGGCTGGCTAGTCCTCAGTCAAGGCTGCTTATGCGACCAACCCAATTGATACTGGTCGTCTGGCAGCTAGCATATACGGGAACAATATCAGCATTCAAATAATGTAGGGTTTATTTCACGCAATGTTACCTCCCACACTGTGTGTATGGCAGTCCTCACCACTGCTATGTGCTCAGTCGTATTGTGACGCTCCGCAAAAACTGTTACTTTTTTCGTTAGGATAACACTACTTGGAAGTAGAAATGGCTGCTAACAGTTATAGACTTTGGTTTCTACCTACTGAATACTTTATGGTAACCAATGAACGTTTTAAGATAAACACTGACGTCCCTCGGCCTGAGGTCACCTAAGTCTCTGTTGCGAATTGACCTGAGACTCGCCCTGATTTGCCCACGTAGCTCCAGTCGGAGAGAAAGTGGAGTTCAGGCCAATGTGGCCGGGACCATGAAACATGGGACCGGGAGTGAAATTTGTATAGGTAAGAGGAAATGAAGAAGGTTGCAAGGAGAAGATGTTGCTGTCCGTTTTCACGAGCTCCTTTATTCCGTCGAAGCCCTATCGCAGCCTGGCCGACACGTTGCGGGACGAGCATCCTCCCTCGCCGCGACCCGGACTCCCGGAAATACACTGGTAGCAACCTGAACGCGACTCGATGTGACTGCGGAGGCAGTCCCGTGACGAAATGTACTGGTTACGAAAGTTCAGACGTGCAAAGTCACGCATACACTGTCTGATACGACTACGGAGACAGTTCCGTGACGAAACGTACTGGTTACGAAAGTTCAGCAGTACAAACTAACTCAGACGCGGCCTGACACGACTGCGGAGGCAGTCCCGTGACGAACTTGTTGGTAGCGAGAATGATACCATACTGTGCGTGCGTCTTGAGCGGAGTGGAGCGAGTAGGCACGACTGCTCGGCTCGGAGTCTGGCTAGCCACTGCCTCCCCCGTCCGTCCGCGCGCCGGTGGTGTGGGGGGCAGAACTGTTGGTCCTATAACCCCTGCTGCCCATTTCCCACTGGTTGTTGTTGTTGTTGTTGTCGTCGTCGTCATCTTGGGCAGTCCTGATGCCAATGGAACGTGTGCTGCGGGCATCCAAGGCGACACTGGGGTGGTCGGCCTCCGTCCTGCCTATTCCCCGCATTCCGCCACTCTGGTGCAGTGCTCTGTGATCTTCCACTCGGTGGGCCATCGATTGCCCGTGCTACTGTCTGCCGTGGACGTTCGGGCTGCGTGTCTCCCTCTGGGAGAGAGGGTGCTCTGTACTCGTGTCTGGGCTCTCGTCCGGGAATGGTCGTAATTGTCCGTCGCCCCAGAAGGCGCTGCAGATTGCCCTCCATGGCTACGGCCTGTCGCACATATTCTTCAACAGACACATTGCAATACTGCCTGAGGAAGGGTTGTAATTCCTCCCGCACTAACGCGGTCACATCCGGCAACGCTTGCTCCAGCGCTTCCCCTGGTGCTATGAAACGATAAAGCTGCAACTTGCCCGTCGGGAATCTCTCCACCGATTTCGTGTCCCTCTGCGCCTCGCCGTAGAAACGAGCCTTGCAGCTGAAGACTGCCTGGCGGTCATCAAATCGCTGCGTGAGAGGCGTGGCGAACTCCCGCCACTGCATATCGTATCGCCCCCATAGAGTCCACCACTCACGAGCACGACTATGCAACTGTTCGCTCGTGCGTTGTGTCCACTCCTCTACTGGCACACTGCACTGTAACATACGCCTCTCAGACCATCGCACAAACTTCCTTGGGTCTTCGTGCACGAGACCACTAAACTCCGGCAGCACTATATGCCCGCCCCTGTGGCAACTCGCACAAAGTACGCGACTGGCGCCGCTGCCGAGTTCGTAGGCGTGTCCCAGTCAATTAGGTTCAGCGACGGTGGATTCTGGTTTGGTAACATCGACCCGACTATCAACCTGTGTGGCAGCATTGTTTACAAACACGGGGCCCACGTGGCCGCTCCGTCTGCGCAGCCTGCCCACGGAAGCTGTCACCGCGCCCGTCCGAACACCGCTGGCGCGCCACGAGATCACTGATGGCAGAACGGTGAAAGGAAGGACAAGGAGGGGGTACCGCGGTGCGTTGTCACATTGAAGGGGGAGGGGAGGTGAATCGACGGGAAATATAATCCGGTTGCGGGACGGGAGACGGCGATGCGCTATCACCTGAACCGTGAAACTGATAGGTGTTGGAAACGTAGGAAAGGAACTGTTACATCCTCGCGATGATGCAATCAGATGTACTGTCTAGGTGGAAAAATGAATCCATCCATTGTCCCTGGTGGATTTTCATGCTGTCTGATCACTCACTGTACACTCTTTTCTCGCACAGACCGCACTGACCACGATATTAAGCACTCTAACAATGTAGATAAATCATACAAGTAGGCCTCCGATTGAAAACATAATGGTATATGTCCAAGTTACTGAAAGACAGTCTGTGATTTAATTAAAGTCAGAACAATGTCACTAACAGCCTGGAGATGCACTCCAACAAAACTTAGTTTGCTGAGCGCCGCAAAAATGCGAACACTTCTTGCGCGGGCCAAGGGCCGACTTCCACGCAGCATCGCCAACTCCTAAAAACCTTGCGCGCACTACTCTCGTATGCATACACACACAACATGAAAACTGGGCAGCGTGTTCATTTTAACAAACTTAAGGAGCTATAAAAATGTTAAACAATATTAATAACACTATGTTCATACAAACTCCAATAACTTAAACCTAATTACAATTAATAGACACAACTTCCAGCAGTCAGTTTTCGCTGCTTGCATTATATTGCACAGCTGTGATCCCCATTTATGCAGGGAGAGCTGAGATGTGGCAGACGTCTCTCTGTAGTGTTACTGTTTGATAGTGTTGCCCGGCGCCAGCCCTCTAGACAAGAGCAGCCTCCTGCAGGGACGTCTGGCCCCTGTATCTTGCTGAAGGATGTCGCAGATTGCTGAGGAACGTCACCCGCGCTGGAAAACGCTGTGGTGCAGGCTTACCTGAAATAGTCCACATGTTATGGCCCATGAACATACCCCTACGCACGTCTCCTGCACACACATGTACAGTGCAAGGCAACTAAGAGTGCAGGTGAGTTGAGTCGTAAGGACTACTACAGTTAAGAGTTTCTGCAGATATTTTATTCTAGTACAGAGCAGTAAGAATTTATTACACAAGACAAGTACACAATACACCGACGAAATGGTAGTTTGCATGTCACTTACTCGCCATCTGTGATGCAAAGACTGAGACAAATACACTTAAGAATGAACTAAAAGAAACCATAAAACAGAAATTATTGAGCATCTCACGACCTTGTATGGTCATGGCGGTAGCTTGCACAGGACTCGAGACCAGGATGCCAGGACACCACTTCCGCGCGCACAGAGTGGAAGTTATGTTACAAACACTGCTATGGCATTCTGGGACAGGGCTGGGACGAAAGCTTCAAGGGCAAGGTGGTACGATATCAGCACTAACTCTGTGTTGGGTGCCAACATTCCATAATGGTTTCCAAACTTATTAGGGCAACACCGTTGCATTACATTAGATAATTTTTCTTCTTAAAGTACCACATAAAAATACCAGAGAGCAGGAGATAAGACAGGATAATATTAGAGACCTGGTCGCAGAATGAATATCATAAAATATGTTTTATAATTTGTTAATAATTTATAAATGATGAATCAGTTGACATCGTACGGCCGAAGGCCACCCCAAAGCCCGACCTGCACCCGCCAGTACTCGGCTCCGCTAACGGAAAGCACCCCTAGTCATGGCCCACCTGAGTCAAGTGAGCGGACCGCAGCCCAAGGTAGAGAATAGCGAACCATTTTAATTACACATGCAACGCACTCCGGAGTGCCGTGCCTAAAAAATTCCCCACACAATAATTAATTAATCAGAAACAAACAAAAGCCCCTAACTAATAGAGTGCGACGTAGGAGTGCCCGGGTCACTCACACGTATTAAGTAAACAATACATGTGTGAGTGCCCCCCTTGCGCCCTTCAGCCTAACTTAAATACAGCAACTAATTAACATCAGTGTGCAACCCAGTGCTTACATAATTGATTAGCCCCAGAGCGGTTAACAAGAGACAGTCTCTGGTGTGACGTTACAAATTCAAACTTTATTATGTGAAACACTAAATTGCAATTATTTAAGAGAGTATTTTATCAGAAAATGTCATTAGTAATAATATTAGGAATTTTAAGCAGCCTTCAGCCTTTTGTAAACATAGTAATTTACGAATAACGGAACTTGGGAAACTTTGGCGCGAGAGAACGGCCGAGCCCTTCCCTCGCGCCAGGGTCACACGCGAGTTGAGAGCAGCTCGCGGGCCGGGGCGGACGTGCGTTCCACAGGGAGTCATCACCCTTTGTTCACCGGCCGAGCACTTCTGGTAAATATAGTCATTTAATACATCAACCTTTTCTCTTACAATTAAACTCCCCATGTGTCCCCGGTCCTTTTCCGGTGTAGGGACTAACCCAGCCGCTCATTAATAAAACTCCCCGCACCAGTGGTTACGCGGGGCAGTTCAACGTACGGCACGGGCCAACTCCCGCCACCGCAGAACTTTAACTAAAAGCCGTGTGCACCGGCACCGGCCACAACGACACTTCGCTTGTGAACCTAATTTAGCCTACGGACCGCGGCCCACGCAAGTGGCCCGGCCCGCAACGTAGAGACGATATATGGGATTGGCCGACAAACAATCAAGCTTCTCTCCCCCCCCCCCCCCACCCTCGACTGGCGTGAGGGCTTAATAAGTATACACACGTAGAGGCACGCAGGTGTCCCTCTTAGATAACATGTGGAGTGTAATCGTGTACGTAAGAGCACCACAGTGTGCAGTTTTTTCAAGTGTAATCATCTAATAGTGTAACCAAAACTTATACGTGTTCCGACGCCTCACTGGCAGTCATGTACCGCCGAGTAGATCTCGCGCCCAATGTAATGAACCAGTGTAAATCGTGAACATTAAAACGTCCACCCCGCACCTTCCGTGCGCGACGTGCGACCCGTAAAACAACCAGAACAGTGTATGTAAATTAACATAAACAACCCAACCTAATCAGGAACCAAATTCCATCACCGCCGACGGTTCTAGCGGGCCACGCTGGGGCAACGAACCCACGACCATCACACGGTTAGACACCGAGCTAACCTGGCGCCCCCCCCCCCCCCCTTCCGGAACAGAAATCTCTAAAAAAGCCAGCCACCCCGCTAGGACTTGCGTCCGACATCGAACACGAGACCGCGGCTGACGGCACAGTAGAGTAATACATTGGCACTGGTCAATAGCCTCTAGGACTACTATCGATACGTTGGTGGTCGTTTGCATCGCTGCACTTGCACTGCATACATTCATGCTGTACATGGCCCTGAAGGAACCGCAATGGAACATAACTGCCTGTGCGAGCCGAGTGAGCACGCTTTTCGTCAGTATATAGTGGAGACCCTTCTGAATAATTTGGGATGGGCAAACAGCTTCGGCGAGTGTCGAGAAAGGAAAAGAGGACACTGGAGATGCTTGAATACGACCCAACATAGAGAAGGCAGAAGATTATAGAAGGTAAACTCCATATTGGCAAGGCCAATGAAACTTTGATGAGGGCGATGAAGAAAGTGCAGTGTAGAGCAGCAAAGTGGGTGATGGATATGAGATCATCCAGATCATCCAGTGACCCTGTCATCTGTGTTTCACATGAGAACTCTGTCCTGAATCCATGCTTTCTATTGTCTACCCAACCTTCATCATTCACTACTCCCACCAGTCTCTGCATTACTTTCCCTACTCAGGATGTCAGGCCAACTGGCCTGTAGTTCGCCTGGTTTGTCTTATTCCTACCTCCCTTGTAAATGGGTACCATTACTACTTCTTTCCATTGAGTTGGAAACCTCACCTCCTCCAGGGATTGTTGGAACATCACCTTCAAGTATCTACATACCTCTTTGCTCTCAACCTAAGGTGATTGTTCCCTGTACCAATCCGACCCAGATGCCTTCCTCCCTTTCAAACTCCTGACCCATTCCTCACATCTTCAATTTTTATCTCTAAAACTCTCTGTTCTACTGTGTTTTCTACCTCCCGACTATCCCATACACCCGCCCCTTACAAATACAGATAGGTTCTGCTCCTGTAGCAAATTTGCATTTTCCCTGTCCTCAGTACATTCATGCCCTTCTCTCCCCCTGGTCACTGCTATTCCTTCCTCTCCATTCAACCTTTGCACACACCATTTCCTTTTCCCCCCATCTTCCATGGAACTTTCCATGTACACATCCCTTGCCTGTTTTGTTTTCCTTCCCAGTTCCTTTCCCCAGCTCCTTCATCTCTACATTTATTTCTCCCACTTCTGTCCTCCTGGCCATAGCATGTAGCTTCCTACACTTTCTTTTTAAGGCCTGTTATCTCCCTCCCATAGTAGGGAGGATCACTTTTTGTCCTACCCTTATTTTACGTTGAAAATGCTCCACCACATGCTCCAGTAAGTCTCTCAAAGCGGCCAATATTTTGTCATGTCCTCCTGTATTTTTTCATTTACAAATACTCCATCTTCGAAAATGCCTACACACTTTTTTTTATCCGCCCTACCCCATACTCTAAGCACTCTCTTTATCCTTTCCTTATTTGCTTGCCATCCCATTTTACATCCATCATCGGGACCCTGCGATGACTGATCCCCTCCATCACCATACTACTTCCAACCGCATCCACTGGTCTCACCAGCACCACTTATAAGAGTGCCACTTTCCTCCTCCCCTCTACAATTTCAAATTATGATATTTTCCATTACCTCCTGCTCCAGTCATCTATTTACTAATTAAAATGCCCATCTCAGCTCCTTTGATCCCAACTCCTACAGCCCCTGCTCCCACACTACCTGTGGTATGTTAAGATCGCCTGCCACAATTCACCCATCTATCCTCCCCTAGCATGTCCAACATATACTTTACTACCTGGATGGCTTCATTCCCTTGCCCTGGGGGTTTGTACACCACCAGCAATATTACTTGTCTCTCCCAGCTTTGGATTTGTAATTACAATACTTCCATTCTCTCCCGCACCCATTCAAATTTTCCAAATAAACCCTCCCGCACACATACCATTATCCCTCCCCCATTTATGTTTCTGTCTCTTCTAAATATCTCATAATCCTACAGTTCACCATTCCCAATTTTTGTACTAAACTTAATTCTTAATTATAAATACTGCATACATAATACTCTTACACAGTCCTTAAGTTATAACCAGGAGCGGAACCAGGGTGGTGGGGGGGTGGTATTTGTGGTTCAACCCCCCCCCCCCCTCCTTAGGCCCAAATCTTAAATTAATTTCTTATTCATCACTCAAACAAATTTCATATTAAAATTAATAAAAATTTTATCATTACAATATTTAAATTTAAGAACCGAAAACTGCTAAAATAGCACTATTTTACACCTTATAATCCAAATTTTCCCGGGGGAGGACCCCCGGACCAGCCCCCCCCCCCCCCCCTCTGACACCTTTAAAGAGGTTTGGTCATGCTTATTAACACCCCCATACATAAATCCTGGCTACACCACTGGTTTTAACACAACACATTAGAGGCCACATTACACGAGCAGATGGTTGATAGTTGATTGACGCCAGCCGATAGTGCGCCTCTTAGTCGCACAGGCCGCGATGCCTCTCCGACGCCTCTCAAAACCGTGTGCCACGAACACGCCCGCGCGTGCAACATGGTGCAACGAGTGTGAGTGCACCGAACGACCCGCAGCTAGCACCACTACCGGCCACCTCGGCGGAAGCACTCCGCCTGGTGTGGCAATGTGCTTCCGCCGGACTATAGCATCAAGGGCACATGTTTTCTCTCACAGACATTAAATATGTAATGTATATTTCATCAAATGTTTTTATTTGTTAATCCAATTGTTCAATGTGCGAATAGGTCCTAAACTTGGCAGCGTCTGTTTCCCGCGCGCTGCGCTTCTGGCGCGCAATTGGCAGGCCTGCTGTAGCGCTGTGCTACACGGGTGAGTGAGTACCCACCGGGAGCTCGAAGAGGCTGGTCGTCTTCGCGCAACGTTGAGAGGCCACCTTCGCGCCAATTCCGCAACCGCATCTAGATCGTGAGTTACAACACCACTGGCCATGCATCACCGCGCATCACCGCGCAGGTCTTAGCAGCAACGTCCACCACGTACTGTTCGCTCAAATCTCCCCCCTCTCCATTGTAAGCGGGGTCATCGCCGAACAGCCGTACACGCGCAGAGCTCTCTAACCCCGAACAGTCGCGGCCAGGGGATGGATAGCACCATGTAGAGGTTGATGTGTAATAAAAACCACACTTCACGTAGCGGAGTGCATCATTTGTAGTGTAAGGCGTCTTGGGTGGCCTAAACAGCCTAAGAATCACCTCTACGGACACGTCCCTGCCTCCCGCCACTTGGCCGAACCCAAACCCCGAGACCCATCCCGCAAAACTTGATAGCTTTGACGGGGAGGCAGCCGGAACGGTGTCAAAGTGTCGCCCAACTTGGTGGCCTATCAAACATTTTCAAATTTTCAAACTTTTTAAATTTCAAATGTTCAAATTTTTCAAAGTTTCAAATTTTTTCAAATTTGGGAAAATCTGGTAAAGACAGTGAATGTGCAGGTCACGTACGCCACGGGACGGGAAGGAAGGCGCGCAGGTGCAGAGGAAGTCGGCGCGACGGAGCGGCGCGGAGCGCAAGATAACGAGTCGGCTTGTATTACGGCGCGTCTCACGCCGGGATCGGTCCGGGAAACTCCCAGTAGGGGGCAGTGACACAGCCGGCCACTGTCCCCGGGACTCCTGCCCGGCGGATCAACAGAGAGACAACATGGCGCCGACCGGATGTGATCGGGGCCTGGGCGACCCGCCCCTAACACGCCCCAGGTCCCCGACGAGGAGCGGCGTGCGGACAACAGTACCACTGGCCAAGACACTACCGACAGCACCACTGTCCCCGCCAACCAACTTGGCGCAGATGGCTGTGGCAGACACCCCGCGCAGCGGCAGCAACGCAGCAAGAGCCACTGCCCCCCACGCCACGTCACCTGGCGACGGCCAGGCCCTATCAGGGGCGGCGCGCGAGGCGGAGCCAGCCAGCCTGGGCAGGCTGGGCAGCGATGGGGCTGCACTTCTGCGAGTGCCTGTCCGCCTGAATGGGCGACCCATCCACGCCTTGGTGGACACGGCAGATACCCATTCCTACGTCGCGGCTCACCTGGTGGAGGAGGGGAGCTGTCAGACGAAGCGGGAGGAAGTCCTGCTAGCAACGGAGGGAGCCAGCGCGCCCACGTCTGGGCGCGCCCAGGTAAACATCGAGATACGTGACCAGTGCAGTCGGACCATCTGTCTAGTGATGCGGAACTTACGGGAGGACCTGATCTTAGGCCTCCCATGGCTGATCCAGGAGGAGGCGAGCATCGACGTCAGTGAGGGTAAGCTGCATGTGGGAAAGCAGGGCCGCAGAACGGTGTACGGCGTAGGCCACCCACAAACCCCAGTTTCCCACACACCTATCAGACTCGCGGAAATCCGCAATGAGGTTCCACAGGAGTACCAGGAGCTCTTCGAGGACGTGCTGGCCCAACAGCTGGGGGTATTCGCCACCACTGATTTGCTGAGGCGGACCACGGTATCGGAACATAGTATTATAACCAAACCACACACCCCGATTTTTGTCAAACCTCATGGCTTTGGAACCAAGGAACGACAGGTCATTCAGGAGCAGATTGATGAAATGCTCCAGAACGGCATTATCGAGCCTAGCGAGGGGCCCTATAACAGCCGGGTCGTCATGGCATGGAAAAAGGATGGGACATTGAGGTTTTGTGTTAATTTTAAAGCCATAAATTCTGTCACCATTCCGGCCCCACCTCCGTTAATAAATATCACAGACGCTCTGGCGGGTCTTGGTGATGCCACCATCTTTTCATCCCTCGATTTGAAGTCGGGATATTGGCAAGTGCCTCTCCGCCCAGCAGACCGCCCAAAGACAGCCTTCACTGCTCCCGACGGCCGCAGGTTCCAGTTCTGCGTCATGCCGTTCGGGTTGATGGATGCCCCCGCGACGTTCCAGGCCATGAAAGTCCGCGTCCTGGACGGGTTCGTTGGCAAGTTTGTCACGGCCTACCTGGACGACGTGATCATCTGGTCACGAACGTGGGAGGACCATGCACGTCATTTGTCCAAGGTCCTCGAGCGGCTGGCGAGGCATGGGCTGACCTGCGCACCCACAAGTGCCGTCTGGGGGCGAGGGAGCTTCAGTTTTTGGGACACCTGGTCAACACGGAGGGGTGCAGGCCTCTCCCAGAGCATCTTGACCTGATCGCCGCGAAACAAGCCCCCCGAACGAGGAAGCAGCTGCAGCGGCTGCTAGGTCTGCTTAACTGGTTAAGGACTTTCATTCCGGATTTTGCCTCAGTCACAGCCCCTATGACAGACTTGTTATCGCCCAAGACTAAGTATCGCTGGACGGCGGAGGCCGACCATGCCCTGAACACGGTCAAGCGCCTGTTCAGGGAGAGTCATACCCTGGCACGTTGGCGACCGGACGAGCCCCTGTACTTGCAGACGGACGCAAGTCAGGTCGGTATGGGGGCCGTCCTTTATCAGCTGGGACCCGATGGCGAGCGACGGGTCATTGAGTATGCGAGCGCTAAGTTCGGCCCAGCAGCACGCAGGTATGACGTGAATGAACAAGAGTGCTTGGCCGTGGTGTGGGCGGTAGGCCACTACCGGCACCATCTAGAGGGGAGATCATTCACATTGCGCACAGACAGTCAGTGCTTAAAGTGGCTTGACACAATGCAGGGAAGGAAGTCTAAGTTCACCAGGTGGGCCATGGCGTTGCAAAACTATGACTTTCATGTAGAGCACGTGCCGGGGAAAGCCAACCAGTTAGCTGACGAGCTGTCCCGGCATCCCGACCCACACACGGAGTACGAGGACGAGGGGAGCTGGGAGGACCTGGTGCCCCCACAGGGCCGCCGGCGGGCAGACGATGTGGTTCCCGAGCCAGCTACCCTAGTGACAGTGACACAGCCAGAGCCCTTGCCCGACCCGAGCCCTGCGAACACGCTGGACGCCCTCTTTCAGGCAGTGCATCAGGCTCAGCTGGGTGACGCAGATACGCAGGCAGCAGTGGCGGAGTGCAGCGAGCGCGTCATGCCGTTCCAGCGCTGTCTGGAAGGGGTGTTACAGACCCGGGTACCAGGCAACATGGAAAGGTGGTGTACCCAGGTACCAGCAGGGGCGCGGGCTGAGGTGGTACGTTTTTTCCATGACCACACACTCGCAGGACATCCCGGGGCCGAGCAGACCCTGGAGGCCTTGAGGCAATCATTCTATTGGCCCGGGGTGACAAGCGACGTCAGGAAATACGTCAGGCAGTGTCACACATGTCAACAGCAGAAGGTGAGGAGGACGGAGGGGGAGGAGCCTCAGCGCCCCCGCCGGCCCCAAAAGGCTTTCCAGACCATTGCACTTGATATAATGGGCCCTTACCCCAGGACCGCCCGAGGGAAACGTTTTTTGGTAGTGGTGACAGACTTGTTTACCAGGTGGGTGGAGGCTTACCCCACCTCAAATGTGAGGTCCGGCACCTTGGTGTCCTTGCTGGAAGGGGAGTGTTTCCTCGGTTTGGGTATCCGGAGGTACTGCTCAGTGACAACGGATGTCAGTTTCGAGGTCACAGATGGAAGGAGGCGTGTGGGAGGTGGGGTGTGCAGCACCACACCACACCCACATATCACCCCAGGGCGAACCCGACCGAGAGGCGAAATTAGGAAATCAAAGCACAGCTTCGCCTCCGGTTGGGTGACGACCACACCAAATGGGACATTCACATCCCCAACCTCCTCTACTGCCTACGACGACGTACCAGTGCTGTCACGGGGTACTCTCCCGTGGAGCTTGTGCAGGGGCAGAACCTGGCCCTCCCAGGAGAGTGCCGGGTGGTCTCAGCAGCAACAGAAGGGGAGTGGGGGGAGGAGCTTGGGGAAAAGCTGAAAGTTATCAGGGAGCAGGCCAGGGCAAACCAGGAGAGGTATCTGCAGCACCACACACCGCAGTCTAGCAGGCCCCCAAACATGGTGTGTCCAGGGGACCTGGTGTACGTTCGCCAACACCCACTGTCCTCCAAGGCCAAGAAATTTAATGCCGGACTGGCCCCCAAATGGCAAGGACCTCGACGGGTCATCCGCCAGGCGGGGCCCACGTCCTACCTGGTTCAAACACAAAGTGGGCGACCGGCGAAAATACACAGAGACGATCTGCGTATGGTCGCCGGGGAGGCACCACTGTTCCAAACACCAAACGCAGGGACAGAACAGACCAACTCTCCTACCACTCCACGCAGGTACCAGCAGACTGCGGGGAATGGGCGTGGTGCAATCACGCCGACACGTGCGCAGTCCGAACGTACCAAGGTGACACAGGGAGACACGCCCCCAGACCAGGACAGGAGACGCGGACAAAACGCTGACGTGGGGGGGCAAGATCCTACGGCCAAAAAGGGGGGAGAGTCACTCCAGGCCCTGGCACCACAGGCCGCGAGCAGGACAGACGCGACAAGGGGACAGATGATGAAGGCGGCATGCGCGGAGTCGGACACAGAGGGGGAGACATGGGCCCCACTCTGGCCCTTGGAAATGAACCTAACAGACTCAACATTCACTATGATCGTTACAGAACCGGACTCTGAGAGAGAAAAGATGACAGAGGGGACATGGGCCCCACGCTGGCCACTAGACATTAGTCTGACGAATTCAACATTCACTATGACGGTGACGGAGCCTGACTCTGAGGGGGAGGAGATGGCAACCCCCATACAGCGAGAGGTTCCTACCTCCCCGAGTCAGGGGACTGACAAAATCGTCACATCCACCCCTAAGGCTACCCCTTCCCCACCAGCTGGAGCAGAGCCGATGACAGACTCTCGCCCCACACGGGCACGGAGGGCCCCCGCGTACTTGGGGGATTACGAGTGTTATCAAATGGCTGTGGCACAGCAAAGGGACGCGGCACCCCGGTTTAGTATACAGCATTGGTTACCTTTCTGCGTGTGGGACCGACACACTACACCACTCCCTAATCAGAATGCGCATGCATTTCCCTTACCCCCCAGTGCAGTGACGTGTGAGTAAATGAGAGACGTTGGCGGACATAGCGGTCTCGTGGGAGGGGGGGACATTTGACGTCGACCCAAGTGTCGAACCAGCTCGCACAGCCCGCTATGCCACGCCAACGCCTTCTCCTGCCTTGTGTTGCGTGTGCGTCGATGTGCAGTGCGGCTAGGGCAGGGGGGGAGATTCACACGCTAGGGGAAGTTTAATGTAAAATACATAAGAAACATTCTTATTTGTAAATTGTTTATATTATTATTTGAAGGGTCGTGTTTTCTTTATTATAAATGGTTTATTATATTGTATGAAATGTTATGTAGAATTAGTTCTCACGTGTTCACCGGGCGCCAAGGACGTGGCTTCCACCTGTGACCAATCAGCGTGTTCCGCGGGCTCGCGAGGAGGGGTGGGACGCGGGCGCTGGGTCGCGCGAGGAGGGGAGGTAGGCAGTCGGCAGCTGGACTCAGAAGGCGACAGACGTATCTACGAGAGCTCTCCGAGACGGTGAGAACGGGCGCGGTGTCTCGCTGCAGTTCATGCATTGTCGAGAGGAAGTGATTCCTCTGTCACAGTCGTGTGGTCATTTAGGTGTGTCATCGTGTCGTGCAGTCAGTCACTTCTCTCGCGTGCGTGTTTTCTCCGGCAGTTTACGAGTCGCGGAGTTCTTTTGCAGGCTGGATTTTTGCCTTCGTTTGCATGGTAATTTTCGGGTCTTGCTCCTCACGAACGGGACATCACGTATTTTCCCATACAGTAACAGTGCGCGGAACCGGGCTCCGCCCTACAGGATCGGTCACAGGCGGGAACCCGGCAGCCCCTTGTAAAGGGTTTGATTTTCCGTACATAAAGAACCTGGAAACCGTCTTTGAGTGTATTAATTGCTATCCTGGTGACTTAGTCCCTTGGCCACGCGGCCCGAACCCTCTCTACCGAACACTGAGTAGCCGGCTAAATACTATCATTCAGGGGCTAGTCGGCCAGGCGACGACATGATAATTGATTGATAATTGATAATATTTATTGTCATTAGACACAGGGTGCAATAGACATTGAAGAGACAGTTTTGACAGTTGACAATGATAGCTCACGTTAGTTGGTAATGAAATAGTGCTAACATGTCTACTTAGTGTGCAATGCAACGAACATGTAGCTTTATAAGGGAATTTTAATGTAACAAGAAGAAATGTTTGTTGATTGTTTTTATTATTTATTTCCGTGATCAGTCTGTCCAGCTCCAGGTAAAAAAAAAAAAAAAAGTAAACGATAACAAACGATCTGAAAATTATTTCAAGTGATATATTGCCTGCGGATTTAAGTACAGCATGCAAACGTTTCAGAAAAAATCTAATGAAATATTATATTATGATTGTGAAAACTTTTGTGAATTAGAGGATTGAAGTGCGACTAACTAAAGGTATAGGTTAATTTTTACCGTGCCGTATCGTTTGTGCGAAGTGTTCTTGTTCTTGTCATTCTCTCATAAACTACTTAAAACTAAGGAATAAGAAACTATAAAATGAAAGTTACAAAGAAGGAGGTTGTGCGTACTAAATCAAAAACACACAAAAAACAGCATGAGAAACATGTTGTTGACTCACCCAAATTAAAGCTTTTGCTTGGTAAGTCTATGTCACGTTCATCAAATGAAACAAATACTGTATTGTCAATCCAGCAAGACCAAGATGATAATGGTTCGTCGAATGAACTTAAAAACGAAGCTGTTCCTTTGGAAGTGAGTCATTTGTCTGAGATGCCAATTAACTCTACTAAAGGAACTCATGTAATTTGGTCAAATGAAGGAATATTACGGCAGGTAAGAGTGAAGTTTATTGTTTATTATGCATATAAGTATTATTTTTTTGAGGGTTGACATGGCTATTTGTCTTTTTTTTGTGAAACATTTTGTGGCATTTTTTTGTAATACCAACAGTTGCAAGTAGTTGTAAAGTAGGATTTGTGTAAAATTAGATAGCGGGTGTTATACACACATTATACATTCGTTTGTTATGGTAATTGTTTAGGGGTGCAATTTAAAAAAAAAAACCCAGCAAATAAACCTCCAAAATTGCTTTTTTCCTTCTTCCAGACATAATTACTAATATCTCTCCAAAACAGCTTAGTTATATTTCATGAAATTTATCAAAATGTAATGTACAAAAATTGTTTTTTTTTTTAGGTTAGCTACCTTTATATTGCTATACATTATAGTGTGAATAGTCTGTTAGGAGAAGTTAGCTACATTTAAAACACTGTAAAAACAGTGAATGATTGTGGTTAGGTTAGTTCTTCTAGATTAATTATGAATTAAGTATTAATTATTTCTTAATATATTTCATTAATGTAGCTTTATTTTTTGGTAATTCTGAAGGAAAGACACTGTTCGAAAAATAATAATTAAAAATTACAAAATGCTTTCTTACATTTTGCATTATCCTTTTGAATCATCCCCCGGGGTTGGAATTGTGCAATTCAGGTAGTTTACCATTTTAATGAGTGGTTAGGTTAGTTTAGTTATAGGTATTACAAATACTGTGATTTTTTGAGAATGATTGGTTGGGTAATGTTCGATACATTTTAAATACTTTTGAAATTGTGTAGATGGTTGGTTATGTAAGGTTAGCTACATTAAAAAATGCTTTACCCTGAAAACATCATCAACTGTTTCCAGCCTGTGGCCGGGTCAGCCAAGTAAAATCCCTCTGCTGCTCCTCTAACAGGCCTCCCAGCAGCTGCTGGATCAGCTGCTCGCAGTGTTGCCAACATTTACATGCCTGCTGCAGCATACAGGGCTTCCAAGATGGCAGTGGGCTATGAACCTATAGGTCGGCCAGGGTTTTGGGATCGAACCCATGACCCTTACATGGCGTATGACCCAGAAAACAGCATTGATAAATTCATACTTGTTTACAAGAAATAACCGCTTATTGCTTACATTACAATACCTGTGCATTAATGCATACATCGCCATTGTTTGCTTTGCTGTGTGGGTCGGTGTATGCATGTTTTGGAGAACTTGAAGTCAAATCCTGAAATTGGTCAATTAGGTTAGGTTAGCTACATTAAAACTACTTGAAAACATTGTGAACGGTTGGTTAGGTTAGTCTAGCTACATTGAAAATACTGTAAAATATGTTTAATGGTGTCTTAGGAATTAACAATTTAAGATGTATCCATCCTGACCTAACCAACCATTCACACAATTTCACAGTGTTTTTTTTATTTTTTTTATGTAGCTAATCTAACCCAATCAACTGCCCAAACTATTTTTAAGTATTTTAAATATAGCTTGACAATCTTCTAATTTCTCCATCATTTAACTCCATAAAAGATGATGTGGACATATTTCATATGCAGTTTTTTCCCTACAATATGTTCTATTGAAGTTGCTTGTGTGAGTGGCAAACTTTGGTGAACTTCGGAAAAGTTCGGGCTTGGGAATGGGCTGGTATGAAGTGGTTGTGTGTTTGCTATGCTATATGGTAATATCTAAATAACCATGAAAAATATTTTACAGTATTTTTAATGTAGCTAACTTTATAAAAGTGATCATTCTGACAATATTACAAATTTGTAATATTTACACTGAAAAGCCACAAACGCCTCCTGGGAATGGACACTTGTGAATGTTAGGTTTGCCAATCCTGTGATTCTCTATATATGAGAACATTTATCTGGATCTGCGTATAAATAAAAATTGTGGCGGCGCATCAATGCATACGTATTGTAAGGTAAGCTACAAACTGTGATTTACTCAGAAACCAGTAGGAATTTATCAACGCTGTTTTCAGGGTAGTTAGAGGAACATCTTTAGTGTTTGGAAAAAGTATTTTCAGAATTTTAATATTAATTTACGGGAAAAGGCAGGAAGTAAGAATATTACCACTAAAATACTATAAAATATTAATAGTAATTTATTATATTAATTTGGGCTGATTAGAATTTTTGATTCTTAATCAATTATTCAAATGATTATTTGGTATTTTAGTGTATCTAACCTAACCTAGCTCAACTTAACCAATGATTCACAATATTTCGAAGTATTTTTAATATACCTAGCTTACCTAACCTAACCGAACCCAACCAACCAACCATTCTCACAGTGTTACTGATTTGTAATGTATAAACCTAACCTAAACATTCTTTAAAATGGTAAAATACTGGTCAACTTCTTGGAGTTCTCAAGTCGCTCTTAGAGAATGATTCAAAAACATGTACAAAAAAGCATTTTGGAATTTTTTATTATTTGTTTTCAGAAGAGTGGCTCTCCTTCAGAATTACTGAACTTGCTACTGGAAAATAATTCTGTCTCAGGTAATGAGATTATATAATTATAGCTTTGGCATTTTAGAGAATGACATGAAGAAAAACAGGGAAGTAAAAAATGCCTTTTCCGGTTTTCATTTTTTTGATGCACCCTCTTCTAGATGTGGAATGGGAATGTTGTGTGAGATAGTGAAGAAGGATGAGGGTGTTTAAGGAGCGGACAGAGCTCACACAACAGAAACGATCAGGCCAATCCTGGAGTAAGTGCATGGCTGTGTCATGTGTCCCAATTTTTTGGAGGAATAAAATATTGAAAACTGTGATTATGCATAATGACTTCTGCTGTTGTTGTTCCGAGCTTTCTGTATAAGATGACGCACCGTAACTAGCGCGCAACGTATTGGATCCGCAACAAACCCAATAATTTACGATTCAGCAGCAAAATAGAAAAAAAAATTATGAGGTAACAAGTAGGTGCAAAGGATGGTTTCTAGTACACGAAATAAGGAAGTATTAATATGAGTGAAGCAAAAAATTATAGACACAGTACTTTCAAAACCACAGGTCTTCTACAGTTTTATGTGCATAGGAAAAAACACAACAGAATTAATGAAGTTACTTGAATAAATAGTTAGCAAAAAACCAGAAAAAATCACAGCTTTCATAAAATAGCTGGGCATAAAACTTCTTACGTAACATGGGTTTTACATTCTGAAAAAAATCATCTCAAAAGTTTAAAAATTATATGTAAGCTAGTTATAAGTATACATGACTGTAGACAAGCGAGAGTTACCAAATGCAAAATAACACCCTTTGACACATTTTAGCAATCAACTCTCTTAAAGCCACATGAAAAACAGGCGGAAAAATAGCTGACATACTCATATGCCCCCACACAACTACTGATTAGATTATTAACCACAAGAAAATTTTAACATTAGGCAGGATTATGCAATTCACACTAGAAACAGTATACGGTACATTGAAGTGTAGAAGCGCAAACTCGCTGCCAATAGATACAGTTCAAGTCTTACTAATGAGTAAGACACAAAATGTCAAAGAAAAACTTGTTTAAGGTACCGAGATGCTAGAAGAGCATATGAATGTTGAAAAATGTTTTGGTTCTGAGAAATCAGAATATTCTAAAGACAACAGAAGACATTTATTCCAAATAATGCTTGTAAAATCACAAGACCACAAGGTGGCAAGTACAACATTTTAAACTAATACAAAGACTAAAAATTATCTTCAAATTATGCAAGGCTTGTAAGGAGAATTTACTGGGGAACAAAAAGTTTTAGCTTCAGTGAGATAATTTATTTTAAAATTAAATTTACTTTTCCAGTATGACTACCATATACCACTCAAACAGACAAACAAAACTACAAAACTGCCATGACTCACCTTAGTAACAACCTCAGCAGTACGTAACTAGTATTCGAAGTGGCTGTGATGATGATAAGTCCAGATCAGAGGGTTACAAGCATATTAAAGCCCTACAAACTACCAAGCTGCGCATGCATGGAAACAGAGGAGGGTCAAGTAGGGGAAGGGAGGGAATGCATGAAAGAGGAGTAGTTGGTGGGAGAGGGAAAACACAAGGAAGACAGCAAGGACACATCTTGCGACCTTCTCTTGTCTCCACCCAGTGCAAACAGATATAGGACCAACTTCAGTACAGTGCACAGACTGGTGATTAAAAATGGAATAAAATAATTTGAAATAAATTTTATTTCTCCATGTGATAATTAACCAACGCTACCTGTTACAAAGACTATGGCAGGCAATGGCATGAATGAAGAGTTATGGCTTGAATATCGTAGGATTGAGCGAGGTAAGATGAAGTGAGTTTGAGGAAATGACCACTAATAATGGAGCTACCTAATACAACCATAAACACATTATTTTTGTTGCAAATTTTCATAAAATCTCAAAAACTCCACAATTAGTGCTCCATGATATTATTTTATGTAACGAGTAACCTTACTCGTTGACTAGATGGGTAAATCGCAGATGAAAGTGTAATTAACATTCAGCAAATATAAAAACTATTCACTGGAAAATTGAAAACCATGCCATACTCCCCAAATAACATCTTTTAGTATGGGATAGGTATCCCACAACCCTACACAGTAAAAAAAAAAAAAAAAAAAAAAGGATATTATGTTGTTTAGTAATATCCCAAAATAACACTTTTGAATATATATTACCATAAGTTAACTGAACAGTATTTCTAGGTCCCATTAACTTGAAATTTAATTTTAGGATTTTACTACATCAAACTTGCCTTATTTTAGAAAGTAACAGAGACAGCTGTTCATCTCATGCACATGTGTTTGTTATTCGAAATGAGGCACGTATCTCTCACATGTTAATATAATGTAAACTGTAGATTTAACAGAATATAATTTTTGTAGAATGTGTTTTGGTGGGTCAATAATGGAAGATATGGGAATAGAGGCAGATGAACTAATCTTTCCCTGGCCAGTGTATAAATTTATATATATATTTTAAACCATCCACAACCTGGTGACTATAGCTTAGCCACTGTCTCTGCAGAATGGTTTATTAGATCACATATTGTACTAAGGCATGCATTTATTTTACTATGTACATACATGTTTTATGAGTACATTCACTGTACTTTCCAAATAGTCACCTAGTCCAACTTTTATATGAATATATATAATGTATTGGAAACAGTTATACTAACATGACTTATTTCTGTTGTTTAAAATATGACATACAGTTTATAGAAATTTATGTTATCATGTACCATTCACAATGTTGACTATAATAGATTAAGTTAAATAAGTCAGTAGTAAAAAGTAAATAAAATTGTTACTATCAACTTTTTGTATCTTTTTTTTTTCAGGCACTGATGTGTATCAACTATGCATCTCAGGAAGAAAAATTATCAAAACTAACACAAAATCAAACACTTGCAGGTCATGGCATGCTTGCTAAAATGTTGTCTCCTGTATTTAGTCAGAGCGTTGAAAGTATCAAGCTGTCGCAGTCACCTCCACCTGTGACCTCAGATCAGCCAGACTCAAAGACATCACAGTCATCACAACTTCCAACACCCATTCCTCTGGAGGGGTTGCCTTCCACACCCATGGTGTCTCTTGCAGTTCCTGCATCTGTCTCAGGCCAAGAAAACACCAGCTCTTCAGTTTCTACTTCTTGTTCTGCTGGTTTTTCATTGCCAGCTAGAGCATCAACCCTCGCTGCTCATATTCCTTTTAACACCTGTCCAGCCAATGTGTCAATGCTTTTAGATGTTATTCCAGCCCAGAAATCTCCTCCAAAAACTTGTATGAAATATAGTCCCTCAGTATCTAGCCCTGCATTCAGCGATGGATACGTGGTAACTCCTGTCCGCTCACTTTCTTCCACGGAGGCTTCTGTTACTCTGGTTTACTCATCACTGTCAAAACACGAACCATCCTCGTTTATCACACAGAGTTTACAAAAGAGCACTGTGTTTCCTTCAGCTGTGAACTTACAAACAAGTACTGAAAATTTAAATGATGCTCTAGTGGAAGATAACTGTGATAAGAGCACAGAAGAGGAAATTAAGTCACTTTCAACAAACAGTGATAGACAAGAAAATGAAATTGTGTCATCCATGGCAGATGATAAAATTCCGGTCACCACCCACAGCAACGACCATCTTACATTTGATCTAGCACAGACGTTGTCCTTACCACCCAACACTTCGCTACCAGTGAGGTTGAGTGGGGACTCGACGCTGGACGTGAGTTGTGGCGTCCTGAGCAACGTGCAGTTATTGCCGAGTGGCTCGTCTCTGCCCGACGGAAACCAGATAATAACGATTCCCCTGACTTCGGCCACAATCTACGGGCACCTCCCCTTGGCCGTACCCATGTCGCCTTCGAGCGCATCTGCGTTCCCCCTCTTGTCTTGCACTTCTTCCTCGTGGGTGAAGTCACCCAGCGTGGGTCCTCCGAAGGAAGGCAGCATGCAGGCCACGTGCGTGCAGGCCATTCCCAGTCCCATAGTGGTCCACTCCTTCTCCCAGACACCGCCCGCGACCACCTCCTCCGTGCACGGCTCTGTGGCGAGTGCCGAACCGCCCACTTCGACGCCCTGCATCCTCGCGACTCGAGCTCTGGAGACCGCTCACTTCCCAGGGCAGTCGGAGGCAGAACTCCTTCTGCAGCTGCCCAAGGACGGAGTGCTACCAGCCATGAGCTGCAGTCAGGTGTCATCTGTGCTGTCTGACCTGGGACACGAGGGCAGCATTTCATGTCACTTGGATTTGGACGGTGACACGACACATCACGATGCTCTGGTCACCCACCAGGTGCGAATACATTTCAATTGCAAGCAATTTGTGAACTAGGCTGTTTTTAAAGTGTGTGTTTTACATGCTACAGTGGAAATTCTTTTACCCGGCACCTTTGTAATACTGGATTAGAGATTCTGCCGGATTACAAAGTCAATCATAGTTTAACTGTAATACCAAAGAAAAAATAATTTACAGTACAATGTTATTTAAAACAAGTTTTAATAAGCTGTTCTGTAGAAAGAAAAAAAATACACATGTTAAAAATAGTTGTAAATTTTTTAAGTATTACCAAAATACTTTCTCAGAAATGTTTTATTTGTAACTGCAACCTCTTTTACAAGGGTTGAATAAAAATATTTTGGGAGTAAACAGGTTTGTTATTTCCATAAGAGTTTTACTAAAGACACAGCAAAAAATGTACCTAGCTGTGCCGAACAGTGTCAAGCTCATTCTTATTGAGAACATTCTGAAAATTCTATGAAAATACTGAGTGCATTGAATAGAAAATGTTTGTAATTGGCTGCATGGAGTATGTAAAAATTTCTGATTGACTCTTTTGAAATTTTTGAAAACATATTTTTTTGTTCATAAAGTTTACAGAATGTTCTAGATGTTTCAGGAATTTTCAAAATGAAAATGCTAGCTTCAAAATCTACTGGCACCTTTAAGCCTAGTTGAAAGTGATTTTTTTTTAAAGTTGATATGAGTTTAATTTTTTAGTTAAAACTTGATTGAAATTCACTATAATTTTTAGCAATCTTGTTCATAAATGACTGCTACCTCCTAAATTTGGAGTGACAGTAAGAATCCATGCCTGTGAAAGCGAGCAAAGAGACTAGGAGTAGAAAAAATGGTTTTGTTGTCTTAAACCACAGTATTTTTCACTAAGCAGCCACAGTTTTGCTCAGGCTAAAGAATAGGAAGAGTGATAAGCAAGAATTGGCCAGTCAGCAGGCAGGCAGGCAGGCAGGCAGGCAGGCATCTTAATACATTACTTTGGAAGTTAGCCATATAAACATGCTACAGTGATAGTTCCATGAATGTGTTTTTAGGTTTGATGTATACTCACCATAAATAATTTTTTTGTTTTCAGGTACAACTTTCTTCGTCAGCTGACAAAGGATCATCTTTAGGTCATTCTGAGGAATTAGGACTTTGTCACAGTGTGTCGTCAGATGATACGTTGATAGTACAGCACGTGATGCGTATGTTGACTCACCAGCACGAGCACCACCACATGGCATTGCCTGTAAAGCCACCGGACATCCCCACTTCCACTCAAGACTTATCAAGTTCTGCCCTCGTTGCTGGTCAAAGTAGCTCAGAAGTTGCACAAGCTAACTCACAGATGCCAGTTACAAAATCCATGTCTCAGCTTTACCAACAAAATGTGTCAAAAACATCCGGCACTTCAAATGTTGGAACATGCAACTCGACAGTTCAAGTCCCAGACGACCTAACCACTCAAGATGAGGTAACCAGTTCTGAACAACGCTCGATGTCACATTTTGTTGATATTAAACAGGAACATCCGGACAACATTCAAAAGAACAGGACTGATGCCACAGACTTAAGGAAATCCAGATTAAATGAAGAATTTTCACACTCGCCAGATAAATCTCAGGAAGAAGTTAATCAATCTAGTTCTGTTAACTGTAAAGGTAGAAAGAAACGAAAGCGACAGCTTGGAATTAGCAACGCAGAGGAAATAGATTACTCACAATGCATTGAACCAGTGCCGGGCTTCAAGTGCAAGTTGTGTTTGTTCATGAGCCCGGTAGAGGACGGTGTTCGGTTGCACGTCAGGCAGGAACACTTGGCTCAGTTGCTGGGTGGCAGAGCAGAAACACGGCGCAAGCTCAAGTGCCCAGGGTGTCCGAACGTTTTCTATTGCGTTCGGTCTCTCAGAGTCCATCTGTTGCTAGATCACCAGGTGGGCGACGTCGAGTTGAAAAGCATAGTCGATACCGTCGTCAACGGAACAAACCAAGTGAAGTACGACAAGAAGAAAGTTAAAAGAAAACTTAGTGCGGAAACAGTGGAAGACGTAGGCGTGGACTGTGTCGATGGTGTGGAATTACGTGTGCCGGAAGAAAGTGCCACGCCTGTCAACAGCACAAGTTGTGTTTCTCCACAGGTCACCTGCGCCATGGAAACCCCTCTGGTCAGCCCGAGGATGCAAGCAGAATTGTCTATGGAACTGCCCGTTGCTACCCATGCTCCCAGGATGGACTCAAATTCTGTGTGCGTGGTCACCACGTTCATTCCAGATGAGACTAGCAAGATACGTGTGCGCAACTTAAACACTGATAACGCCATGGCTGCTGTTAAGGAACATGATGTGTCGCGACAGATGCTGCTAGCTAATCAGTGCGTGACGGAGGAGGCTCTCTCTCGTGAGGAGGAAATTCCTGATGAAGAGGCGGGACGAAATGTTCTCATGACAGAAGTTGCACCACTTCAGCAAGCGGCTGACACCACAGTTAGCAGTAACAACTTTGAGGTAAAAAGTCCTGCAATCAGAAAATTTTTGTTTTGTGATTCCAAACCATACTTTTGTGTTGTTGTGTGCTTTGAACATGTCATATGTACCCAACAAAGTAATAATTTTGTTTTAATTTTTCATTAGGTTGTAGATATTACAATTTGGGGTAAGTTGAAACAGATGGTTGTATTAACTATGAAAATTCTTTGGTAAAGGTAAACTAATGGTTTCTTTTATAGATTATAACTAAATAGTTTTTCTGTTACCATCATAACCTGGTCAGGTTTTCATAATTTTTATTTTCTTTATGTACACTGGAGTCACTATTGATTTCTTTTGATTCCATTGTGTCGTGTTTAGATTTTTTAAATCTCTTTATTAATCTGCCAATTGTGTTACTTACTTACTGAATTTTTGAATGGGAGCGGAATTTTATTAGAAGCAGACAGTTTTCTTCCCACCAAGGCAGTCCGTGTTCAATTCCTGGCTGGGTTAACTTGGGTTTTTCACACGTGGCGGGCATCACCATGGTATTTTATTTCCAGCATGTCACAACATAGGCTCTTATTATGGAAGCTCTCACATCTCCAATGTTTATTAGGTTGATGTGAAAGATGAAGTGGGACCGGCCAGGTTCGACCACTTCCTCGGGAACTTGACGCCAAACACAACTAGTCGCAGAACCAAGAAGGTTCAGAAATATTCACCAGATGCCGCGCCAGCCTATGCCAGCAAGAAGAGCAGCAGGCAAAATGGTGCTCCAGCGAGGAAGAGAGGCAGACCTCGGGGATCAGTAACCAAGAGTTTGATACCGTCAAATGATATCAATAACTGTGGGAAATCTGTTGGTTACAGGTTAGAACCAGAAAAATTTTCCTCCTAACATTTGGTAATCGTTAAACTGGTCATATTTGTGTGGTTCATAAGTTCTTTTATTGTTATGTTTTTGGTGTGCTTGGTTTTTATCTCGTAGGTTAATTATTTAAAACTTACAATCACCATCTTCTGTGAAATTTTATTCAACTCTGCATGTTACATTCCAGGTTGGCCTGGAAACTCAGAATAGTAACAAGTTCATGATACACTTGAAAAGTTTATGATATTAATCCTCAACGATTTTTTGTAGATTATTATTTGGGATTTAGTCTTTCACATAAAAAAAGTTGGGATAAGTTATTCTTTAATTAGAACAGTTTTTTTCTTCTACTTTTTCCAAATAAAAGAGTTTTTGAAATTTTTTTTTGTTTTATTATCACTTCTCAGAAAACAAATGCCGATCACAACTTGCATAATAGATCCAGACAATTTTTTCATCCTCATTTGCAGTGGCCGGTCGCTCGATTCCGTTAAAAATTTTTTTTTGAGTCCCTTAGTTAAACTTTTAACTGAGGTACAATATCCCGTGGAATTATCGTGGGATGCTGATGCAGATGCTTAGGGTCGATTTTCTAGTTAAACATTCCAAAAGCATAAAAAGAAAGGTTATAACTCAGCCTGGCCCCAACCAGCAGGTGTTAAATTATCCGGTCATTCTTCACATAACAGTTCGGCGAGTTGCCGACGACGTGACAGAATGCGGCGATTATCGAGCGACAATTATTTGTTCAACGAAGTTGTCTTCCCTTACAAAGGTGAAAACAAAGGGGAGGTAACCCTGTGTTTCAACTCACCAATCACAAAACAGAGCTAGGTACATGACCATTAAGGAAAATAATGGAAAAAATGGTTCTCTGAAAGTTGGGAAAGACACATCACACCACCGCATGGTTTGTCCTGATTGGCTGGCAGGACAGCGCCTAGCGAACCTTCTGGTCCATTTCTGCACAGTCATGCGCCTATGGGCTGGGTTTTCCCAACAACTCACTAACTTGAGACGTAAAACGTAACTTGCTGGTGACATAGTGTCGCGCCCGTGTCTTGCCTGTCTTTCCTTCTTTATGCTTCTAGAATGTACTAACAGCCTCGCTAACCAAAATATTCTTGAAAATATTCACAGCTTAAGTGTTATTAGTAGCAGGGGGCAGGAAGTATGCTGTGTTAGATGCATTATAGTCTTTTATTGTAATATTTTGGGGCTTGTTGTCACTCTTATGAACACATTTAAATAATTTATTTTGCAATAATTGAAATAGTTTGAATGTAATGTTTAATTTGCCTTGATGGCGACGTGGAGGTGGAGAAGCTGGACGCTGGCGGGATGCTCGTTGCAGTTGTGACATTCTGGGGTGCGCGGTACGACTGCAGTCCCACGACAAGATAGAGTACCACCGCCGCTGCCACAAGGAGCACAGCTTCAAGTGCCCCGAGTGCTCGCACAAGACGGACCACTGGAACTCCATGAGCAGCCACCTGTGGCAGAGCCATGCCATCGACATGGAGCTGTACGCCTGCGACCAGTGCAGCTACAAGACCACCAGGTACATGCGGCTCACGTCGAAAAACACATTTCTATACAAGTTCTCAAAGGTGTTCTTTATTTTAGCAAAGCTTCATTATTGTTGGTTGAAAAAAAAAATTTACTTTTATATGTTGGCGTGTTTGTAAATCTCTCGTTTCCCTTTAAATCCATTTGTTTTAATCTGCAAACATGTCAGCCTGTCACCAAATGAATAAATTATACTTCTTAAGGGGTAGACATAGGAACCTTTTTTAGGCCATAACATTTTTTGTCATTTAATTTTAAAATTTAGCTTTCCTAAACCTTAGTATATAATTCTGTGGAATGCTTGTAGTACTTAGTGACTGGCTGTGTCAAAAAGTTTCCCTGTGATCTCATTGGTATTTAATAGTAATTTAATTTCTGGGAATTGTAATAATACGGTCAAGTTATGATTTTTTAAAATTTCTTAATGTATAATTTCTGCCTTATCGAAGGCATAGTTTTAATATTAAACTTTAAAATATTGTCATGGCATGAATAGTGTTGAAACCAATATGGGATCTGTTGGTTTCTAACTCTCCCCCTTTATTTGCCTTTGTACAGATCATCTTAAATCTTTGCATTCTCTTGTTTCCCAAGCAAGTGTTGTTTATTGTTTAGTCCCTTAATGTGTGCAGTTACATTGTGTGCTTATGTCTATTCAGTAAGAACAGTAATTAATTAAAATTAAGTGATGTTTGTAACACTAATATATGTTATATATATGTCTAGTTACAGCAAGTTAATGAACCTCCACCACAGAATACATGGTGATGAGAGACCATTTTTGTGTGACATTTGTGGGAAAGGCTTTAAGAATCAGAAACAACTCAGGAACCACAAGGTTAAGACACTTTTATTACTTAAATATAAATTTGTAACAGAGTATTTATGGCACATTTGATTGATGCTTGTTCAACATTGAACCGATTATGTTTGCAACTGGCATCACTTAAATAAAAATATTTTTATTTCTGTGCTGATATATTTTAGTGACAAAGATGCCCTTTGAAACGCCTAAAGGATACCAATATATTTAATTTAGAACTTTTCATAAACTGCCATTGATACTCTGTTAGTTTAATAGTTTTTAATGTATAAAATATCTTAAAAAAGTTTTTAAATCTCAGATTGGCATGCAAAGTTAGTTAGTGCTAAATTACACCTGCCCCTCAAGGTAACACCCTAATTTGTTTCAGGAAAACTGAGTGCTAATCAAAACAGCACTAATCAAAAAGGTTTTTTTCTAAAGAGTGTATTGTAATCAAAATAATTTGTTTTCCAACCATGGAAGTGTGCTTGTTGACTACTATTTTTATCAACTCCCTGTTGATATTAAAATAAATATATGCATACATAAATTCAAAGTAGTACATTTAAATAAAGGTTTGAATTACATTTTGAGGATAATATCCTAAAATTAAATTACGCTGTAAAAAAAAAGGCTGCATGTTTGCATTACAGGTCTTAGACAATACTAATAACATTTTTTATTAAGTAGGCAATAACAACATTTTGGAGTTACAAAATAATAATTATATTTTAAAATGAATAATATTAAAGAAGCATAAAATTAAAGTTTTCTAGCAACAAGAAAAATATTTCACCTGTTTACTTGAATTAACGACTCTGTTGTTAATAAATGTATTCTTCCCATGAATTGTTAAAATGTGACTTTCCAGTAGTGCATCCTGGAAAGCATGAGGCAAACTAGCCTGGAAAACATCTGGCTTTTCTCACCAGAGCTTCTAATGACTTTCAGGATGGGGTACTATAAACATTGGCTGAACACTCAATTGTTGGAGATTTTTGTGCTTAATTTAAACAACCCCCTCCCCTCCGTCCCCACCAGTTATGTTTTAAATGGGCTAAAGTAAATAAGCAGTGAAAGAAGCAAATAGATTTTAAGGAAAAGGCAAATTATTATTTGTTGATTCATCATATTATTAAATTATTTCATTGTGTTTAATGTTACACAAGTGCTATTGCGATTGTACGCGTACGTAAATAAAAATTCACGTAGATGAAAAAGAGCACTACTTCAATTCGATGACCGCCGTACTTCAAAACAACCCATAATTTAGTGGCATCATTTCTTCAAAAAAATGCTAATTGAACAGCGTTTATTCGAGGGGTGGGTGTATATCTTTTTTTTTATAAGCAGTTGCTTTATTTTCTCTGCATGTTGTTTGAAGTTCAATAGTGATGAGATGATTGATTTTAATATGTTATTGCCCATTTCAATCCTAATTTTGCCATCGCATCCAACCTTTTTTTAAATTTGTTTGGAGGAGAATTTTAACATAATTTTGATTGTGAATATGATGAATGCACATATGTACGTGTAAAGGCTTGTGTGACCTGTAATTTTACTTGCGGTAAGAGGACAGGAGTGGGAGTAGATGCTGAGTGCGGCGTAAGAGGTTGGTTGGATGCGTGTCTGCGCAGGCGACGCACACGTCAAAGCAGAAACAGCTGCCGCTGGCGGACTGCTGCGATGTGTGTGGTCGGAACTTCACGAACCTGCGCATGCTGCGCTTGCACAAGGAAAACGTGCACGGCAAGATGCGGCCTCACTCCTGCAGCTGCTGCGGCTATGCTGCGTCGTCCCGCAGCTCCCTCAAGATGCACATGCGGCAGCATACAGGTACTTCCGAGGCTCTTCTCTGCTCCTGGGGCTGTGGCACCTATTGTCCCTGCTTTGTAGTCACTTTACAAACCATTGTTAAAAATCCAAGTGTATTATGGCATACAGGATCCACTTTTGAATGCTCTGATACAGGTTGAGTGATATTTTTTTTGTCTCTTGTGATATAAAAAGAGAAAATATTTTATAATTATATTTAACTAGCGACCCGCCCGGCTTCACACGGGTAGTACGTACTATCTATAGCTAGATAACTTCTGGTGGATGGATAGGGGCGGTCATGTGACGAATTTTTAGCAGATATCTATAGGTACAGTGCCTTACTACGCCCAAAAAAAGAACACATGTATCTAAGGCAAATGAGAAATTATATTTATTTTATTAATTCATCTTAAGGCCAGCGGATAGAAGATGTTTTTGTTCTTTTATTTGGAGTAAAAACGTGTGCCAACTCTGGAGCGAGCAAGCCACATACAATTGGCCATGTGAAAAAACATGAATTTTCCAAATTTAAGCCAGCAATAGTCAACATTGGCCTTGTGCTTTTTTGGTGGTAATATCAAAGGCAAGATGCAAAGGGAACTGGAGCTGCTTGAATTTGAATTGTAAATCGTTGGAAATCATCGGTATGCGTGGAATCAGTACATCTTCGCCTTTGAATTTGCCACAGATGATTGTTTGCTTCAATTGAATTTGGTGACAATTTTTTAATGGTCAATCTGGTTCCATTGCACAACTTTGGTTCTTTTAAGTTGCAAATAAGCATCATCGGTGATGTAACCTTCAATGTTAATATGTGCAGTGGCATTCCGGGTGGATCCAATGAATTAAAAAATTCAGTCAGATAATTGACGGCTTGTTCTTTGTCCATTACTGAGTCGATTGATTTGTATTTGACTGTTTCGCCGGGCAGTTTCAATTGAATTTTGGTCATTGAGCTTGTTGACATAATTTTTTGGTGCCAAAATTGCACATTCGCACAGCCAATCTGGATTTTTGTAGTTGGTTGTTAGACTTGGGAATACCTTATCGACAACGGCTTCAGTTGCATTTGACAGAAGGTCGGTGGGAATGAAGTCTCATTCATGGCACGATGAATAGGAATTTTGCCATTTTCCATGTCCAAAAGTTGTTTTTGAGGATGTTCGGGCAGATGGGTCTTGCAGCAAATGCAGACGCATGTTTGTAAATACAGTCAAACCTCTCTGAAACGACCCCTCGCGGTTCCCTTCATGACAAGTCCGTCGCCCTACAGGCCACCTCTAAAGAAAATATGTGTTAGTTTACATTGTACGTTTTCTGCTTTCCGTAGTTAAAAACACTAGAACCCCGATGTCACGAACCCTGGATTTAACGAAGCAGTGATTTTACGGATACATTCTCGGGAACCGTCAAAAAATTGGACATTTTGACCAAAATGTGAAAATCAGAAAAAAAATTTAAATAAAAGAAATGAAAAATCATTAAAATCTGTTCATTTTAACACACAGCATATTTTTGTGTCGGCTTTAATACTTCCAATAATGTTCATGTAAGAATAACAGAAAAATAATGGGACGTTTCCTTTAAAAATATGGCAGCTGTAGGTTCTGCAACGCGAGTGGGCGCACACGAAGCTCGCCCGGCTGGCTGGCGGCAGCAGCTTCATGACGCATAAGCTCACCCCTCCCTCCCCTCTCGTTAACATTCTTCAAGGCTAGCTCATCCCTCCCAGACACACAAACCATCTAGTGTCCTCCCTTATAACACCCCAACTTCGCTCCCCTTTGTAAAACCTTCAGTGAGAAAATGCTCATTTCACCCTCCCTTTTTCCGTAAAATTGGGCTATTATGAATGGGGTACTACAGCGGCGAGGGAGGGGTCAAAATATGTCACTTTTCACACCAAGTTCGAGTTCAGTCATCTCTGGCAAGGAATTTACAAGCTTTCAAACTTAAATATAAATGTATTTTAATAGCAAGGGTCCTATGAAAAGGAATATTCCGAATAAAATACAGCTGCTGTCACCAAACAAAGCATAAAATGGCCCAATGTGTGGTCGCATCGTTATTGCTCGTGCGAGAGACGAGACGTGGAATGTTAGAAGAAAGATAAATGCGGGGGAGACCGACGGCAGCCAGTGTGTTTCCTGCTTGGGGAATAAGTGGCGTAGCCTTTTTTTTATGCTGGGTGAAGCGACCTTTTTCTGTCAACCCACGGGAAAAGATAATTGCTTGAGCTGTCAAGATAAACATCTTTGCGGCAGTTAAAACAAGTTGAGGCGGGCATGCATCCAGTCTGTCGCTGTGTACATCTACTCAATTCATAACAAGATTCCTTATAACCTACACGTATTGCCGGATGTTTTCAGCCTGATCCATGCAAGTTCTTTAGCCACGTTTTGAATGAAAACAACTGACGGGCCAGTGTTGTGCCTTGTTTTGCGGACACATAAAGCTTTTATCAATTTGCTGACAGTTTTAATATATTTTTACTCTCCTCGTTAAAATGAAGCAGATAACGTGATTGTTAACAAGTACAAGCAGCATCCGAGATCGGCCGCAGCGCACGGTTCTGGGAGAGGGTGAGCTGACTACCATGTTCACACGCTGCGGCCGGAGGGTTTTTCCTGCGTTGTATTAATAGTAATTAATATTTAATTGTATTTTATTTAATAAATCATAATACACAACATCGGAAGAAAAAAAAAGAAGAAAAAAAGAAAAGGAATACCTGCGTAAGTCATCAACAATAGTTCACAAATTCAAGCCAGAAAATATACCAAATTGGACTTCAAAAACTAAGCAAACATTGTCAACCAATAGTAATCAAAATCAAGAGAAATCCAGCAGGTAGCTTTGCCTTAACTGCGTACCACACTAGACACTCGCAAAAATCTAAACGTAAACACATTGCCACAAAAACCTTTATCTGCACCCTGCCGGCAAAGGGACGTGGAATGCGCTGGTCGACAGGAAGTGGTATCTATTTTTAGACATGCGCTGCCTACAGCACTCGGCAAGAGAAACGCAGTAACACGTTACTCACCACAAGAAACTTATTTTCTGTCCGATTTTCTTCAGATTTTCGGCAATTTTTCACGGTTCCTTGAAATTAGGTTGTAATAGAGAGGTGGTCGCAATAAATGGGGTAGCAACAAAAAGGTTTTACTGTAGCGTGATTTTCTCGACTGGGTTCCAAAGATATGATGATTTCAAGCATGAGTTCAGCTCATTTGCGGGCATTGATCGCGGAATAACAGGCAAAGTTTGGCGGAAATCACCAGCAAGAAGAATAAGAGCGCTTCCCATCGGTTGGTTGTTTCCTCGAAAATCATGCAGAGTCTGGTCAAGTGCTTTGAGGGATTTCTTATGAGCCATTGTTCATTCGTCCCAAATGATAATTTTGCACGTTTTAAGGATTGTGGACATGGTATGTTGTTTGAAGTAAAATTGATGTAGGGCTGAAAAAAGTGGTAACATGTGGTTCATAAGTAGTAGACACCTTTAAATGATGTAGTTTGTTTAATTTAAGATTTGTAAGATATTTTATTTTTTCATGGGTATACTTTTAGTTAAAATAATCATCATCCCTGCCTCAGTGAAAAGAGGGACAAAATTAGGTTGGAATCATCTCGTTGCAAAGAATTCCTTTGCTGGTTGTTGTTGTATCTTTCCATCTGGGCAAGGGCTTTTGTCCCCTGGCAATTTTCCAAGATTTATGATTTTTTTTTTCAGGTGTTTCAAGGGGCTTAAAGAGAAGTTACAACAACATGTGCATGGGTCACCCAAAATTTATTTCCCTATACAACAACGTTTTATGGCATTTTACCGAAATTCTACTGTATTTTCACCAGGAAAGATTTGACTGTTAAAGCTTTTCGTGGTACCGGGATTATCTTTATGGTTCTCGGTGTCTGTTAATTTGCTGAGTACCGATGAAACAGAGAACCGACCCATCACTAGTAAAAATCTACTTGAGCAAATTATTATTTTTTTTCCTGTAGCAATTTGCTAGTTAATTAGTATCACTTTTATTATGGTTTTTACTTTTATGTTGTTTTGATAACATGTTTATAAGATTATGTTTCAATAAGTACAAATCACAAGGATAAAATTTCAGTATGGAGCTTACTCATAAAAATTATTGTGCAAGTTGTGTGTTCTATTAAATTACAGCAGGGAAATTGGTTATAATTAGAAGCTGATGGGAATAGTGTAGTGGTAAGACATGAGACTCACATTCTGTTTGGCCAGGTTCAAAAGCGTGTCGAGCCATCTTAATTTCTCGGAAACATTCCAGGCAAATGCTGAACAAGTTCCTTGCTAATGATCAAGAACACCTTTCGTAATATGAGTACATACACACATACTTTATTCTGTGTTTCCATCATTAATGACCTTGCTGTGGTCAGACATAAATACCAATAAAATAAAAAGAAACTAATTAAAGTGGTTTATTTAAACTGAATTTTTTATCTATTAAAAATTATTGTGAATCAATAGTAGATTAATGATCTTAGTGACAAGCAATAAACTGCAGTCATTTATGCAACTTCAGAAGTATTTTAGCCCCACTTTTGCACATAACTTGGTCTGCAAAGCTACAAAAACAGTTAACATACACGAGTCTAAATCATAGTTTGGCACTTATTGTTTCTCTTTCATCGGGAATTTGGATTAATTTTCTGTGGCAATCCTGGTATGTACCACCTTGCGAAAGGCTAATCATGTGAGAACCATTTTTACAGGTGTGCTATGCCAGCTGTAATCATAATTTTTAAATATTACTTTTTCATTAAGAAGTGTCTCAGCTTCTTTAAAACATTAGAAACACAACCTTCTTTCTTTTCAATATTGAGCTATGTTTTGATTTGGTTTTTGGGTAATTATGACTTACTCAATGGCTGTGCCTGTATTTGATGCTAAACAAGAACATTTTTAAATACACAGTAGAATTAAATTTATACACGCTTTGCATATCCAACATTCTGTTTTATTCATTAGCCGACATCGTAAGGAAAGCAAACAACAATCAAAAATTTCTTAAATTTTTTGCTGACTTGAACTTTTTTAGTCCTTTTTTTTTAATTTCAGACAATTCTGTTAATTGGTTTTGTTTGTAAAACATGGTTGTTAGGTTTGTAATGTGTAATATAATTCTATATTTTGAAATTCAATAGACTTTTTCTTAATCGTATGCAACATTTATGCTTATTTGATATTCTGCTGGCCCATTTGTGTCAGATAAGCGAGACATGACTTTAATATTATTAATTTATTTCTAGCTATTAATTTTTCATAGTAGACTTGTAAATTTTACTTTTGTGCCATAAGTTTATTTTAGTGAGAAATTTTAATGCAATTTTCATGTTTAACCAAGAGTTTGGCTTAATTTTGGTCCCAGCTGGACTTAAGGAAAAACAGATCTACTTAATGTATTCAAGAACAAACTGCTTTCATAAGTGTGTGGTTTACTGTACTTTTGTTTACACACTGTTGTGTTTATGATGTTTGTTTGTTTTTGTTCAGGCGAGAAGCCGTTCAAGTGTGATGAGTGCTCGTATTGCACGTCTGACCACAACTCGCTGAGGCGCCACAAGATGAGGCACTCGGGCGACAAGCCCTACAAGTGCCCTCTGTGCCCCTACGCCTGCATCCAGTCCAACACGTACAAGGCACACCTGAGGAACAAGCATCCAGGTGTGTCTGCTGTTATCATTTATTATGTTATAAATAGAGCCAAGATTATATGGTTCTATGTGAAACCATCAATTTTTACGCGAAATTCACTCCAAAACGTGAAAAACAAGAAATATTTGTTAATCACAAAATAACACCTCAATATTGAATTAAATCTTAAACTACCGACCATTGGTTAGTTGACAAGAAGTTCGCAAGCACCTGTTTGTAGAAAGAATGGTCGTCATCCCACTGCAGTGTGGTTAATGCGTTAATCATTTGCCTATCATCAAAAACTATAAAATATCACAAAAATAATGATTTCACTCACCTAAGATGCCCGTAGTCAGAGTTAAGTTAGAGTCTGTTCATTTTACTTTATTAACACACAGCTTAACAGGTTACCAAATATAACAGCGTGAAAATTCTCATAAGTATTACTGCATCATTCCCAAAATACACGTGAACGAAAACTACAAGGATAAAATTAATATGTTTGATTATAAAATAAATGCTTACATTAATAAACAACTCAATATTAGATTGACTTTCCCTGTAACTCAATTTTAAGCATTGGCTTTTCTGGAACAATTTTTGTAGTGTTGGCACACGTTCTGAAAAAGCAATTTTTTGCTCCAACTCCAGTAATTACTATTTTTTGGTATCTAAGGGCTTTGTTTACAAATGGCGTGCATAAACAAAATATATATATTTTTTAATCATGCCGAAAACCAAGCTACTTCATCATCACGTGCGGACAAATTTAAAAATGAAGGTTTGTACATCAGTGACAGAAAAATACCTTTTTTGTAAGTATTTTAACTGCCGTTTGGAGCAAGAAGGCAGGGACAAATTAAACAAGCACGTCATTAGTGACAAGCATGTAAAAGCTAAACGATCCCCATTCACTCTGAAATGATAGCTTTCTATCCGAGATGCAGGAGTGGCACAAATATGCGTAAAAGAACAAAAAGAAGATTTTGTTCTCAAAGGGTTGATGCCTTTGTAGCTGCAGGTATTCCTCTTGAAAAACTTGACAACATCAAGCTGCATGGATGCAGAAGCATTTAATTGATGCTGGTGATCTTCCAACAGCAACAGCATCAACAGTTCTGTTCAACTTGCAGTGTGTACATAACTGGAACATTGTCATTTTTTGCCTACGTTATATATATACTTCACTTAGTGTAGTGGTGGTTTCCAAGTTATTCTCATACAATTTACATCCACTTCATCACTTTGCTGTTATATTTGTTAGGGTCTTGGTGGTTGTGTTTGTTTTTTACGGTTATAATATACAGTGCCATCCTTTCAATTCCTTGCAACCTTTTGCAGACATTATTAACATTCGTGATAGTGATCTAATGTAATAATTCTAATATACTGGCATTATTATCTTGGTAGGTTTTGCTGGTTTCTCTAACTCTCATTTAAGGAAGAAAGTCTTAACTGTTGTTGGGCATCACTGAAACTTAAGCGGTAAGCTTGAATGTTTACAAATGTGCATGTTTGTTATGTGGTCACAGGGTCGGAGTCAGGACTGATGTTCAGCTGCTGGTTCTGTTCGTTCCGCTCCGTCAAGAAGGACAACTACCTGGCCCATGTAGCCGAGCACATGGCCCAGACGCACCAGCCAAACGGCAAACAGGTCACTCTCTGAGCTGTCTTACTGTTGGATCACTCTTCCATTGTTTGTACTGATTGCCTATACTATACAGTTGTTGGTTTGAGTTTGGTTTAACTTTACTGGAGGCCTACTTCAAGTATCTTCCATCTGAGATTTATCAATTTTTCTTATACAAAAAAGTTTGTTTGAGAAAATCTCACTTAAAAAGATTTCTTGTACAAAAAAAAAAATAGGATTTGACCTATTAATACATACAATTTTATCTGTTTAACAAAATTTCCCTGTTAATAAGTCTAAATTTCTTAGTCCTAGATAAACTTCTTAACATGGATTTACTGTAATATTTTTTTTAATTACCGGTTTTTTAAAAAATTATTTGGCTCAATTTGGAATTCAAAAATTCCCAAACTTTTAATTTTAAATTTTTATTTCTTTGCCCAGACTTTAGAAATTAATGAGTGTAATTGGGATGGGTCATAGGGAATTCCATTTTTGTTATAGTACATCGTTCTGGGAATGCAATCCTGCAAAGTTACAGTTGTAGACAGTAGCATGCAAATTTGAATATTGTGCATAGCTAAGTGCCACTGCCGTGGCTGAAAGGATGCACGGTCGCAGCACCATGATGTGTAAATGCTCTGCGGGAAGTAGGCGACTACACGGGCGGAGATTTTAGAGATAGCCATATACATTAGCAACCAGCAGGCTGGTGTACATTACCCTTCATGGTATGAAACTTCCATTTTTAGGCACCCGCTGGTTAAGACTTGTGAAAATCATCCCATTTGGTACATGTCTGTTGTCAAAGTGCACTTGGTAAATGCACACTACTTCTGTTGCAATTCCTCGTGCTTCCTTTTACATCATGTCTTAGCCAAGTTTTTGATTATAAAGTCTACTTTGGTATAGCTGTTTGTTAGATCTATAATTGCAGCACTGTATCTACAAACAATCAACACTGTGCTAATCGCAGAAAGTCAAAAATGTAAACCTACCACAACCAACCATCCACCGTGCTGCACATCCTACTACTGGTTGTTAGTGCATTTGACTAACCTTAAAATGTTGCACCCTGATCGTTACCTGCTTCCGCTGGGGCATTAAAACATCACAGTACTGCAATTGCGCATCCTCTCAGCCACTAGTGTGGTACCTTCTTGCGTTCTAAATACCTGTAAAACTTTGCGGGGCTGTGTTTTAAGACATTCGTCTTTTAACAGTTGTAGAGGTCACTGCTTTGAAGATGTGTTCTTGTGCGCTGGCCACCTTCACCCCTCTTCTTATCTTCCTCTCCAATCCCACCTTAGTGCCTTGTCGTCGTGAAGTCAGAAATCTAGGGATGTGCGGGTACTCGATAATTTCAACTTCGATTCGATTCCTCAACTATTTGAACCCGGAACCGAAACTAAAATTTGGAATCGAAAAATTCTGGCAATTTTTTCAAAAGTAAAAAAATCGAAGAAATTGACGGTTACCGTTCAACTGATTGCTAGAAATAAATTTATTCATCAATTATCATTAATGTAACTCGTAAAATTGCCGCGCACTTTCACTCAAGCAAATTTCATAACGTTATGAAATATAGGTTAGGCCGAACATTAAATTCTTTTCAAAGATCGTGTATGATATAATTTACACGTTCAGAACCACTAACTGTTTAGGCTTGCAAAGATAAATACCTTACGAAAACTGCTTGTTTATGAAATAGTTTAACAATCTGCTCAAACATTTTTATTTCTGCCTACTTACGGCATATTACTCATGACCATTTCTCACGTTGCACGGGAAAAAAATATTGTTGGTTTATTTGTTTTGAAAAATAAATAACACATATTAAAAATGAATTTTACAACCATCAACGCACAATTTTTTGTTAACAGTTAAAATAGTTCCTTGTTCAACCATACATTTACAAAGATCGCCATTCTGTGACAGTCTTCTGTTAACAGAATAACCAACATTAAAACATTCACGACATAAAAATATTTTAGCGGTGCCGGACGTATAGACCAGTTGACACGCCGGGAAGCCTACAACTCACGTAGTTTAGGTTCCCTGCAAGAATTTCCGAAGATTTCCGAAGTTTTGCATTTTGGGTTTACCTAACGCCACTTCAGCCGCTAAATCAGAAGTTTCCAATGAAAAAAAGCATGTTGTGACTGACCTAACCTAACCCAACCCTTTGAATTTTTTTAATTTCAATTTTTGAGAGAAATCCGAAATAGCACGAACGTGGTAGGGAACCGAAACTACGTGAGTTGTAGGCTACCGTGACAGGCCATCATTTATCATAGATCGCGCGTGCCGAGACACAAAGGAATCGAATCACTGAATCATAACATTCTGTCAGTATCGAAGTACTGTTTACTGTTTATGCTTTTGCCTTTTACAAAACTTAATTAAAGCTGATCATTGTTGTGTGGTTTAACTTCGTGAAGTTAATAAATTAATAATATTTACGTATTTTTTCCGTTTTTAGGGGAACAGATCTTGTTGAAAAAAACAAAGAAATATATGTTACTTATTGGTTTTAATTTAAATAAACCTACTGGCTAGGCCATGCTGCATACGTCATATGTGCAAATGTAGGTTAATTAATAAATTATACTTCTTAGCGCAGCACGCATCGCACTATCTCGGTGACTCCAGTGAGGCAGCTGACTTTACCGTTGGTAACATTTGACATCTTTAAACAGTGGTGAAGTGATTAAATAAGTAATGGATGAAAATTGTGGCAAGTTTAAGTGCCGCAGTCATCTTCCAGAATTGTATTTCTTATTCATTTAAGTTAAATACATATGGTTCAAAATAAATGCAATTTTTTTTTAGTTAGTCCTACCAGACTAATGACTATGTAGATAAAGTTACCCAAAGAATCGAAATCGGAATCGAATTTCAACTCTTGTGGTGAGAATCGAATCAGAATCGAATCGAACTGAAAATCATGGAATCGCACAACCCTACAGAAATCCAATATGGTGGTCAACACCTGTGACCGGCACCAGGTGCAGGAGGAACCTATATATACTACTGATGGGTAGAGAAAAAATACAGTGAACAAAAGGGAAACAAAGGTATAAAAAATAGCAGTCTTCTCTTTGTCTTGTTAGGAGGGGTCATAAATATGGGGAAGGGGGGGGGGGGTGCGCCTCAGTCTCACACCCTCCCATTGTAAACAGTGAAGATGAAGGGTCAACTGGAGACAGTTATATGGTGCGACCCTTATGGTGAAATTATTATTATTATTTTTTTTTGCCCAGATTCCCCCCCCCCTCCCCCCATGTATGGGTGGACCCTTCTGGGGGTGAATATGGTAGTTATTTTTAAGTTTAATAGAGTTGTGTAATTTTCGTGTGCAATTTAGATTCAGAAAATAATTATTTTTCATTTTGTACTAGCTTATGCTCAGCATGCGTTCAGATGCTACTTTCATTTTACACATATACAAAGCACCTCTCTATCTCACCCTATCTCTCTGTTTATACATATCTATCTCTCTCTGTATATATATATATATATATATATATATATATAAACACACACACACACAAGCTGACCGACCCGGCTTTGCACTGCTATACTAATAGAAAAAAATTAAGCCACATCTCCCATTTACAGTAATGGTAAATAAAAAAAAATTCAGTGAAAAAATATTATAATGCTGTATAATGTACCGGAGAGAAAATGAATAGCACCGATGGTTTCCCGACTCGTGCACGCAACGTACAACTGATGTACCCGTACTTCGCTACAGCAGTCTACAGGCAGATCACTCTTGCGCCGCTCATTATACATGCCCCTCCTTGTGGGTACGCCACTGCCGCGCGATGCCCGTTGCCATGGAGATGCAGAAGGCATGAACAATGCAAAATCCTGTTCTCATGCAGACAAAGTACCCACTGTTGCCTGGTTTTAACCACCCATGGGATCTAATTTTCGGAAAATGTCATCCTGCGTTACATAAGGAACATTACTGTGAAGTTTCAAGTCTGTAAAATATATATACTTGAAAAAAAAGGGCAATTTTTGATATTTAAAGTACCCACAAAATTTCAACGGTGATGAGGACTGCACTAACAATGAAATAGTCGTTGCCATAAAGACGAATGAAGCATCAACAAAGCAACAGCCGTTGCCATGGTGATTCCTTACCAATAACTGGAAATTTTTATAAATTATGCCCCCGGAAATCCCCTTGGGATCGGATTTCCGCATAATCTGTTCTTAGTGAGCGTCTACATCACAAAATGATTAACTATGCTAAATTTCAAGACAATCGGGTGTATAGTTTTAGAGATCTCGTGATGAGTGAGTGAGTGGTATTTCACTTTTATTTATTTTTTATATATATATATATGAAAATTATTGGTGGTCCGTAAAATGAAAATTAATTAAAAATAATAAAAATATTTCTAGAAAAAGAAAAACAAATTAAACACAGAGAGAGGAATAAAAACAATAGTTTAGGTTTGCGATTTAAAGTGATAAAAAGTATTTAAATACTAATTGAACTCTTATGAGGGTACTGATTGCTTCATTGTTAATATCACACGGGTGTTTTTTACTTGTATGGGAAAATTAAGAATGATAAGGCATCTAGTGCATGGCAACAATGTTAATAGGCAATAGGAAATAAACTTCTAGCGCCTGCGGCATTGTCAACACACACTTCGTACATGTACTGCATGTTGTATCTAACCCCCTCCAACGCATTTGATTCTAAATTGGACTTTTAGTAAGGATCCTTAATGTTATTGATAATATAATATAGCCTATAGCCTTCCTCGATAAATGTACTATCCAGCACTGAAATAATTTTTCAAATCGGACCAGTGGTTCCTGAGATTAGCGCGTTCAAACAAACAAACAAACAAACTCTTCAGCTTTAATATATATATATATAATGTCTATATTTCTATCTGTATGTCGCTCATTCCATATCTCTATCTCACTATATATCTCTCTCTCTCTCTCTGTGTATGTATCTGTCTATATAAACACATATATATGTATATATATGTATATATATGTATATATGTGTGTATATGTATGTATATCTATAGAGACATATAGATGCTCACCTATCTAGCTCTCTCTCTTTCTCTCAAGAGAAAGATTCGGACCATAGAAAAAAGGAACTGTTATAAAATACTTACTGGTAGTTTCCGATATTACTTGCACTCCACCTTAAATTCTGCTTTAAGGGTTGGTTTTATCGAAATCTCACCTAGACAGTGACCTTCCTCATGTTTCAAAGATCTAAACTCTAAAGTGCAAAATTCAATTGAGATTGGATGAACGATGCGCTAACGCAGAGAAGACGAACACACAAACATTTATTTTTATATATAAGATATTCATAACACTGCTTAATATTTATATTCAATTGAAGTTATTAATAAATGTTTTTAGTTATCATCTTATAAACAATAAATTTTAGTCTTTGATTTTAAAATTTTTCAAATGCAAGATTACATGCTATCATGGTTATATTGGTTTATGTCGTAATAAATTTGTTTACAGAAAGAGAAGGCAGACAGGGTAAAATCAAAAAGAGATGTGAAACATTCCCCTGTGATAATCGACCTATCGTCGCCTCTGCATGATGTTACGGGGTCTTCAGACAGTCAAGAAGCCCTTCCATTCACGGTAATTATGGCCTCTTTGTCAACAGCACGTGTTATGACTCCGTATATTCACTGCAGTAAGATGTATTAAAATAAATGTAGTTTATAAAGAATTGAAAAATTATCAGATCTGTCATATTAGAGAATAAAACTTATATTTTGCTTGTCGAAAAACTAAATGATCACAGATTATTTTCCCTTAGATAGTTTTCTGAATTGACTATATAATTTATTTTTTAGCTCTATGCTAACCTTAAGCAATCTTAGGCGATGTAGCTGTAGCATATGGTTTGTGAAGTATGTAATGTTGCAGAACCCTGCCCTCCTAATTAAATAATTTTTCTTTTAAACTATTTTCATGAATGTAAATATTTCTTAAAAAGTCTTTCTAATGATATTTTACCGTTTGTTATATATTTTAGGGTTGATATTTTTCACTTGCTATGTTTTTAAGAAGGTATTTATTATTTTATTAGACATTTTCTATCGTTAGTAATTTTTATGTAATTATTCACAAAGAAGCCGCTGTTCTAGATTTTTGCCTGTTTAGGCCTACTTTTTCAGGTTATTTCTAAATGATTTTAATTTTGTAAAGTAATTTGTATTATGATTGCTGTTCTTAATTTTTATTAACGTATTGTAATATAATTATAAATCACGGGACTGTGTCTGGGCTGGTGTAATGGTTAGAAAGAGAGGCATGAGAGGCCTGTAAGTGGGAGTGAGAAAGGAACAGTGCTTCCCCGCCAACCGAGATAGAGGGTAATTCCCCCCCTGCATGGGAACCGAGTGATAACTGCTGTCTCACGGTGTGGGAGAGAGAACGAGAATGGAAGTCCCCGATTTCGATGTAAAATTGAAAAGAGACAGATCAGGGGAAGCCCAGAGTTCTGTGTGTAAAAGGTTTTTTCATGTAGTGTAACTTGTTCTCTGATTGGCTTGTATTGGTAAGCGTGAATGAAGAGTGCGTGTGATTGGTCGGTGAGGTCATGTGACGTCTACTCCCTGCGTGGAGGAGACAGTGGCAGGATTTCACCAGTCGTCTGTCGAACGCTGGACGAGTAGGTCGCGTTCGATGGCTTCTCGCTAAATTATAATGTAATTTACGAAGAGATAATTTCACGTTGGTGGTCGGAGCCAGGCCTATTATTAAATCAACCTAATTTTTTATATATTTCGTTTCGGGTATAACTTAATTAGAAATTGCGGCCACCTTCGTAGGCGTTTTGGCTCGGGGCGAGATTCGTTTTCGCTGGGTGCGGCCCTGTTCGAGGTCGCACCATCTTCGTGTACTTGCAGTAAAACATTACTGAAGGACTTCATCTACGCTATTATTTTTCGGTAATTTCTCATCATGTGAGCTACCAGCAGTATTTTCGACAGTCAGATATACATGTGGAACGAGGGAATGAACTATTGTAAGTGTTTGGATTCGTCGGGGCATTCTGTTTGAAAAAAAAAAATAATAAAAACATCAAAATTTGCAATCGGCGTTGAACTGTTTATTTTGTATATAACGAACCGTTATATTTGGCGCCCGGCCGCGCGGCTTGAATTTGGACACGACCCTGAGAGCAAGACGGACATTTTCGGCGGTAAACAAAGATGATCTCCCAGAACTTTCGGCGCAGCTGAGCGGTGAATGCAGTTTTTCTCCGCGACGAGAGTCTACGAGCTGCTTCAGCGAGTGAAGTGTTCCAGAGAAACGACGGAAAACGGTACTTCGAGGGACAGAGCGACCCAAGGCACCGTGGGACTTCAGGCCGGTCGCATCGCGGGACTTCGAGAACCTCACTTCGCGGGACACCGTGGGATGAGTCGCCGATAATAGCAAGTGGAAAATTTAAGAGAACTGTATTATTTGTATTGGTTTTGAGAATTTAACTTGTATTTGTGTAAAATTTGGTAATTTGTGTATGTCAACATGGATAACGCTAGTATCAACAGTAGCGAATCAGATTTTATGGGTTTTCAGGAAAATGTAGAAAATTCCGAACAGTCAAATCCAAATTTGGAGACAAGTTTAATTGAACAGGATTTTACATGTCAACAGGAAAAACTTGTAAACATGGAACATCCTGCTGAACTAGGTCAGGATATGGAATCCCGCACAATTAGTAGCCCAGTTGAGGTTATGGGGGGGTCAGACCAAATCTTGCAGTTACTTTTGTCAATGAACCAGAAATTAGAACAGGGTCTAGCACAAAACGAACTGGGACAACAAAACCTTACTCTAAAATTAGAACAGGGTCTAGCACATAACACGCAGGAATTAAAACAGGAAATTTCACAGATGAAGGATGAAATTCTGCAGGAGTTAGTTCATACAGAGGCTAAACTTGATGTACAAACTGAGGTAAACAAGGAGATTCACACTTGTAAACAAGGTTTGACAGCTGTAAATCACAAGTGGAAAGGGAACCAACTAATGTAGGAAAATGTGAAAGGGAAATAATAGTGTCCAAAGAAAATGTTGAAGGTATTGGGCATGACGGAAATGAAAAAATAAACATTGAAAACACATTTGAAAAATTTCATGAGGAAGTAAACAGGGAATTTTCGGATAATGTAGAGAAAACATTTTGTAAAATAAGAGTTAATGGACATGTGAACAGGATTTTGTGTAAACAGATGAAAAAAGTAGAAATTGAAATGAAAATGTTTTCAGATGCACTTAAAGATGAGTTTGCTGAGAGGGTAATCACATCAGTGAATTGAGTTCTGCAGATTGCGGAGAAATGATGAAAGGGAGATTCTGTCAAAATGTAAGCAGTAATGTACGAAGATGTGGGTTGTGTGTATTGAATAGTGTACAAACTAAAAAAATTTCACTGATCCATGTGGAACACAAAGTGGAAAAAGCTGTGCAACATGTTCAGAGGTTTTTTGTGTGGAAACATGTGTACAGAACTATCGCCGAAATTGTAAACAGTTGTTTGTTATGGTCTCAGACAGGAGAAAAGTATGGTAAATGGACAGGGGTGATGCAACCTCTGGAAACAGTGTGTGTAGACTTGTTTGGCCCACTGCCTAGATGGAGGGGTGGAGTCAAAACTAGTTGTGTCGTGTTTGATGTTTTTTAAATTTTTTGCAATTTTTACCATTTTTTTTTGTATGTTTTTCAGAATTTTTTTTATTCTTTCAATTGTGTACTTTTTACTAATGTTTTGTATTTTAAGGGTTTTTGTATTTTTTGTAGAATAGTTATAGTATAATATAGAAATACATACACAAATAAGATTTATGACAGCAAATTTTTACCAGATTCTTAGAGAGAAGGAAGATAAATACATCGAAGTTAATGTGAATATTTTCTGTTGTAATAATAATAATGGTATAAATTCTTTTTGAGTAGACAGTTATTAAATATTATGTGAAAAAATGCTTTACATTATGAGAATTTCATTGCACTTGGGTAATGGTTTGGTTTATTTAATGTTGTGTCATGGGAAGATGTTAACTGAAATTTATTATGAGTTATTTTTTTTTGGAAAATGATATATTTTTGAAATGGTTAAATATTTTAAATGAAAATGCCACACATTGGTAAGGGTAAATGTTTTGGATTAAATGACAGGGTGACAACATCCTATATTAAAGGTGTGAAATGTAATGCTATACGTTAATGAATAACAGTCGTCGAGTTTTGAAGCTGCAGAAGCAGGTGTGTGTTAATGATGGCCAGAGTTTAGGTGAATTTTTGTATTGCCCAAAATAATGCAGCAAAGGTATTTTTCTTGGTGTAATGTGTTTTGTGAGGCAGCTGGGGGGCCAGGAGGTTAATTTTAAATGTGTTTCCGGCATGGAGTCCGATGTTTTTTTTTTTTGCAAGGGTGAGTCCCTTCTCCTTGGTCGCTCCCACTCCTCATCAATGTTAATATATATGCTGCTGTTGCTGAAAGGGGAGACATGGTTTGAAACCTAAGGAAGGGCATTAGTTCATGTAATTTGTTTTTGAAGAATAGAAGCATACGATTGTAGCTTAATGAGGCATTTGTCATTCCATGACTATAGAATTGTCAACTTGTTGTTTGTAGAAATTTATTTGAAGTATGTAAACTGTAAAGCTTAAAACTTGATGTGTAATGACAAGTGCAGTGTATGTTTGTGTATAGCTTTGTATAATTTTTTGTTTTAAATTTCGTCAAAAGGTTAGCCGAGCTGACTAGCAGCTAAAAGGGTTGTAATTGAGCGCCCCTTACCTTTCGGCTAGCTCGGGAGCTAGGAAAGACAGAGAAGGGAGTTGGAAGAACTTTGTGTATTTTTTTTGTGTGTAATTTGGTAATAGGTTAGCTGAGCTGACTAGCAGCTAAAAGGGTTGTAATTGAGCGCCCCTTACCTTTCGGCTAGCTCGGGAGTTAGGAAGAAGGGAGTAATGAAGGAGAAGAGAGTTGGTAAAACTTTGTGTATTTTTTATGTGTAATAGGTTAGCCGAGCTGACTAACAGCTAAAAGGGTTGTAATTGAGCGCCCCTTACCTTTCGGCTAGCTCAGGAGCTAGGAATGAGGATAGAAGAGGTTGGAAGAACTTCGAGTATTTTTGTGTATTTTTTATGTGTAATAGGTTAGCCGAGCTGACTAGCAGCTAAAAGGGTTGTAATTGAGTGCCCCTTACCTTTCGGCTAGCTCAGGAGTTAGGAAGGAAGATAGAGGCAGTTGGAAGAGTTTGTGTATTTTTTATGTGTAATAATGATGTTTTTGTGTATTTTTTATTTTATGGTTAATGATACTAGAACATGTAAGTGAATGTCAACAAATGAAAATGCAGTGTTGATAAAGAATTAAGTTTGGATGTATTTTGGTGTAAATATTATAAGGTTGTGTAACATTTTAATGAGAAAGTTTGAATATGATAAGTGATGATGTAGTGTGTTATATAAAAGGTTTTGAAGTTTCAAATAACTAATTTAATGTTTTCTGGAGTTGTATTTGTTGTGGAAGATTTACTATGTGAGTTTCAGTGTCTTAGGAAGTTGATGGCTCTGTTCAGAAGTTAATAGTTCATGGGTTATCAATGTGGAGCAGTCTAGTTCTGATTTTGAAATAAGGGTTATCCAGTGGTTGAAGTTAATGATAATGGTATTGTAAGAGTCTTAAAATTTTAGAAGTTGTTTCTTTGGGATGAAATATAGGAAAATTTTGTGTCAACAGTTTTGAAGCGATAGTGTTGTCAAGGTTTTGTAAGTGCAGAAATGAAGAGTGGAGATATTGGTTAATTTGTGGGTTAAAGTGGTTGTTCCATGAGATTTGAGGAGTTAATCATGAGCTGCAGAGAATAATGGTAACTGGTTTTTAAAGGATTTTAAAGGAGATAATTTGTTTTGAGGTTATTTGTTGTCGTCGTCAAGGTTGCTGCCGAGGTTTAAGTTTTGAAGAAGTTGAAGTTTTTGTGTTTATTCATCGTCATTAAGGTGGTCGTGGAGACGTAATTCCTGGAGTTGAAGATTTGTCGTCGTCGTTGAGGTAGTCATGGAGACGTAATTCCTGGAGTTTAAGTAAGTTGTTCAGAGTTTTTTGTTGTTATTGAAGATTCTTCGTTGACCAGGGGGTGTCTGCTTGAAGCTTATAGAGAAACCAGTTTCAAAGTTATTTGTATTTTGCACTGATGAGAGGGAGATAACCGTTTGTGAAGAGTTGTTGACACTTTGTAGTAAGAGATATGTTTTCAAATTTTTGGCTTTTTAACAAAGGAATTGATGTTATTGCAATTTTTAAGTAACAACATTTTGTAATTTCTATATAAACAAGGGTAGTAACTACTGGATGCATTTATTTCTCAGGATGTTTTGTATTTATTTTGTACAGATTAGTTTTTCACTTTTGTAACTTTTCAATTAAATGTAGTGTTAATTTAATTGAAAAGTTGGGGGGGGGGGGGGGGGGGGGGTAATGTAATGTTGCAGAACCCTGCCCTCCTAATTAAATAATTTTTCTTTTAAACTATTTTCATGAATGTAAATATTTCTTAAAAAGTCTTTCTAATGATATTTTACCGTTTGTTATATATTTTAGGGTTGATATTTTTCACTTGCTATGTTTTTAAGAAGGTATTTATTATTTTATTAGACATTTTCTATCGTTAGTAATTTTTATGTAATTATTCACAAAGAAGCCGCTGTTCTAGATTTTTGCCTGTTTAGGCCTACTTTTTCAGGTTATTTCTAAATGATTTTAATTTTGTAAAGTAATTTGTATTATGATTGCTGTTCTTAATTTTTATTAACGTATTGTAATATAATTATAAATCACGGGACTGTGTCTGGGCTGGTGTAATGGTTAGAAAGAGAGGCATGAGAGGCCTGTAAGTGGGAGTGAGAAAGGAACAGTGCTTCCCCGCCAACCGAGATAGAGGGTAATTCCCCCCCTGCATGGGAACCGAGTGATAACTGCTGTCTCACGGTGTGGGAGAGAGAACGAGAATGGAAGTCCCCGATTTCGATGTAAAATTGAAAAGAGACAGATCAGGGGAAGCCCAGAGTTCTGTGTGTAAAAGGTTTTTTCATGTAGTGTAACTTGTTCTCTGATTGGCTTGTATTGGTAAGCGTGAATGAAGAGTGCGTGTGATTGGTCGGTGAGGTCATGTGACGTCTACTCCCTGCGTGGAGGAGACAGTGGCAGGATTTCACCAGTCGTCTGTCGAACGCTGGACGAGTAGGTCGCGTTCGATGGCTTCTCGCTAAATTATAATGTAATTTACGAAGAGATAATTTCACGTTGGTGGTCGGAGCCAGGCCTATTATTAAATCAACCTAATTTTTTATATATTTCGTTTCGGGTATAACTTAATTAGAAATTGCGGCCACCTTCGTAGGCGTTTTGGCTCGGGGCGAGATTCGTTTTCGCTGGGTGCGGCCCTGTTCGAGGTCGCACCATCTTCGTGTACTTGCAGTAAAACATTACTGAAGGACTTCATCTACGCTATTATTTTTCGGTAATTTCTCATCAAGTGAGCTACCAGCAGTATTTTCGACAGTCAGATATACATGTGGAACGAGGGAATGAACTATTGTAAGTGTTTGGATTCGTCGGGGCATTCTGTTTGAAAAAAAAAAATAATAAAAACATCAAAATTTGCAATTGGCGTTGAACTGTTTATTTTGTATATACCGAACCGTTATAAGTAATGTAAAAATGCCAAATATAAGTAGACAAATTAAAGGTCAGATTAAAACTGTTGATTGTTGGTACAAGCATTCAATAGCTATTTTGTACTGGCAAGCACCAGCGTACAAAACAACAGTACTCTACTGTACTGTATTATACTGCATAGTACTTTACTGTACTATATAGTACTGCTATTTATTTTTGTTATGCAAAAAATTTAATGTTTATCAATTACTAGTTTAGTTTAAGATTAAATTGTTACAAATTATGCAGGTGCAACCATTGAGTAAGTCATAAGTACAGAAAAACCTAATCACAACTTAGTCCAACATCTTTACCCAAAGAGGCTGAATGTTTAACGTTTTCATAAAATGAAACTTTTCTTCAAAATGAAATTGTTAAGGATAGACATCGCCGAGCAGGGTCGAGACGAGTTGGAGTCAAGTCCTTTGTGTAGAACACGTGTACTTAAGTTATTGATATATTTTTCCTTTTTGTTCTGTTTATTATTTTGGTGTTGAAATAAATTCTCTGTCATCCTTAATGTTTCTGGTTGTTGCATTAATTAATTTGCCTAGCAATATCCAATACACGTATATTTGAAGGTGAATGATATCATCAATGATAATTTAGTTGGAAAATTTTACATTTGACAATGCGAATGACGTTATAGTTTCTCTGTATCCGTTTGGAATTTTATGTGGTTCTCAGAATAAGTGAAGTATGTATCAATTTATATTATGTATTTATTATTACACTAAAAAAATATTTCTTATCAAATTTATGGAAACTTTTACTTCAGTGTACTAAATATAGGACGCCAGTCCATCAGGGTAATATTACATGGCACAACAATGTTGTTTATTTTTATAAGAAAGCAAGTGTCTGGCATTTTTATATCTATATAAAATAAGAACCAAACTATTTTCCATCTTTCAGTTCTTTTTTATTTGTGAATTCACCCCGTGTAACTTTTTTGTGGAGTGTCTACAAATGTTCACAGATGGCAGCACTGGCATTTACAGTGTTTCAGAAGTACACACAGAAGTGTGCTGCTCTTTTCTGTAGTGCTGCTTTTAGCTATCAATGGGAGCAAAATTTTACTTTATCTTGTTTTCTGTGATTATTTATTTATTTTAGAAGATTGTTAGAAAGAATCAACGATGGCTGAAGATCCATTCATAACATTTGAAAGGTATGTATTGTCACATTTCAAAATGGTATTACTTCGTTTACTTCAATGAACAAAATGACCGTATGTATCTGTGCAACACATAACTATGTATGTAAATAACTATTTATAAATATATAATTTATGTATAGGTTACAAAAAAATACAAACATATAAAATCATACACAGTTACTAATTATATATAAAAAAATTATTTATATGTGTCTTGCTGAATAAATCTGTATATTGTATGTATAGATATATATACCGTACACACTTCATAACTATGAATCATCAAATTCGCTTTCTTGTATGCAACTTTTCTAAACATGTTAATTATTTTTGGTAAAACATTGGTTTCATATAAAGTCTTTTTTTTTGTTTATTTTTGTTTCAGAGGATTCTCACTAAATGAAGCACTGGAAATGCTAGCAGCATCTGATACGGATGAAGAAACTGGAGAAATTGAAATCACTGCTCTTCCGCCTGCAACTGCATGTGATCCAGTAACAGACGAAGATTCCGGTGGAGAGGAAAATCCATTACTGGATAATCTCCCTGGTAGTCAGTTATGTTCGAATGTTGAGGTATCAGGTAAACAAATTTCACACAGTGTTTCCAAAAACCCTTCGAAGCAGAAGAAAAGTTATCACTGGTCAGAAGGCGATATTGTACAAGATGATTCAGAATGGCCATTGTTGCAGATGGCTAAAAACTCTCTTACACCTGAACAATTGTTTTATCTTTTTTTTGATGATGAAGTTGTTTCATTGATGACAACGTATACTAACCAGTACGCAGCAAAGAAAAATCAGTCGGGTGACATAACTGAAACTGAAATGAGATGTTTTATTGCTGTTTTATTGCTGAGTGGTTATGTAGATCTTCCACGAAAGAATATGTTCTGGGAATGTAGTCCGGACACTCACAATCCATTGGTATCAAATGCTATTTCAAGAGATAGGTTCAAATTTATTATGGGGAACATACATGTCTGCAACAATGACAATCTTGACAAAAGTGATAAATTTGCTAAAGTTCGTCCATTGTTTACAGAACTCAATAAACGTTTACTTCTTCATACCCCTCATTGTGAAAACCACAGTATTGATGAGACCATGGTGCCATATTTTGGAAAACATGGATGCAAGCAGTTCATAAAAGGAAAGCCCATTCGCTATGGATATAAGTTGTGGACAGGTGCGACTAGCAGTGGCTACATTGTTTGGACAGACCCATACCAAGGTGCTAACACTGTCGCAGTTCCAGAATATAAAGACTTGGGTTTAGGTGCTAGTGTTGTCCTGCAGTATGTCGATGTACTATCAAACATTGGTCCTTTCAAATACCACGTGTTCACTGACAATTTCTTCACTTCCTTGCCATTACTTGCCAAACTTCGTGAAAGGAACATAAAAGGAACGGGCACCATAAGAGAAAATAGAGTAGGGGGCTGTCCTTTGACACGTTCTGAAGCACTCAAGAAAACTGCTCGAGGAACAAGTGAAACAAAAGTAGAGAAAACTAACAATATCGTCTTGACCAAGTGGAACGATAACAGGGTTGTGACTGTTGCTTCAAACAGTGTTCCAGCATCTCCAGTACACCATGTTAGCAGGTATTCTCAAAAGCAAAAAAAGAGGATCCGTATCACCCAACCACACAACATTCATGTTTACAACCAATACATGGGCGGTGTCGACAGAGCCGATCAGAACATTAGCTTGTACAGAACTTCAATTCGTGGCAAAAAGTGGTATTTCAGTTTGATAGCTCATTGCATCGATGTTGCTGAACAAAATGCCTGGCAACTTCATAGACAAAGCTACGGCGAACTGGACCACTTATCATTCCGTAGAAGACTGGCCATTTCAGTTCTCGAACAAAATGCCACTCCACGGAAGTCAAAGGGCAGACCATCAAAGAATGAGCATCAAGATTCAAGATTTGATAGAAAGGACCACTGGATTGTACCACAAGATAAGCAAACTCGCTGCAGAATGTGTCATGCGAAAACAACAACAAGATGTTTCAAATGTGATGTTGGCGTTCATGTGAAATGTTTCAAAGATTTTCACACAGTAAAATAAATAGTTTTGTCATATTAGTATAAGTAAATAATATTGATAGTAAAATAAATAATTGACATTGATTGGACTGGTGTCCTATATATAGGACATTTTGTGTATTGATTGGACTGGCGTCCTAAATATAGTACTGCAGTTTTTGTGGCTTTGTGTTCGGAAAAAAATTGTTATATAGTATGAACATCATTTTTGTAGTGTATTGATCCCATTTTGAAGGAAAAAATGTTTTAAAAGAGAAAAAATTATCTCAGTCTTATCTGGGTTAAAACTGTTGATTGTTGGTACAAGCATTCAATAGCTATTTTGTACTGGCAAGCACCAGCGTACAAAACAACAGTACTCTACTGTACTGTATTATACTGCATAGTACTTTACTGTACTATATAGTACTGCTATTTATTTTTGCTATGCAAAAAATTTAATGTTTATCAATTACTAGTTTAGTTTAAGATTAAATTGTTACAAATTATGCAGGTGCAACCATTGAGTAAGTCATAAGTACAGAAAAACCTAATCACAACTTAGTCCAACATCTTTACCCAAAGAGGCTGAATGTTTAACGTTTTCAAAAAATGAAACTTTTCTTCAAAATGAAATTGTTAAGGATAGACATCGCCGAGCAGGGTCGAGACGAGTTGGAGTCAAGTCCTAAGAAAAAACTAACAAGTTTGAGTCAAGTAGAGATAGTTAAATTTTTCATATAGTGATTTAAATTAGAATTCCAAAAAAAATTTCAATATTTTTTTGTTGCAATAAAACCCTGTTAAGAAAACCCCACTTAACAAAATACCCTGCATAAAATACATAATAAGTATTTTAATAATAAAATTAGAACTAAACTTTTAAATATAATCTTATCCTTTTATTAAAATTTTCTTGTAAATGAGTACATTTAAAAAAAATAGAATAAAAGTTTACAGTTTATTAGTTCAGCATTGAAACAATAAGATTGAAAACAGTTTGAAAACAAATAGAATAGAAACAACACTCACCAAGTGATGTAATTGCTGTTCGTTCATTTCTTCAAATAAAGACCAGATACTACTATCCCTGCTGCTTGTAGCTACCGTGTTTTCTCGCATATCGTCAAACATTTTATAATTTTAAGCAATCTTAAAGTTGTTTGACACCCATTAGGTTTACCTCGATGCCAACACCAGACTCTTAATAGGAAAAGTTCAACTTACAGTTTGTCTCCTGGCTGCAGAAAATTTGTACAAGCCAATAAGTGGCTCTTACCGAAACACTGATTTGTTTCATAAAAGACCATAATCTTGAATAAATGGCCTCACTGTTGCACAGCTGTCCTGTTCCCAGCGAAACACAAACGTAGTCATGACAAATATTCTCTGTTGGCTTGAATGCGCATAAACACACCCATTTTGTCCACCGCTCAAATCGCTACTCCCTCTACTGGGCACTTGTAGTTCACACCTTCTCAGCTGACAGTGCCTTAGGTTTTTTTTGCATCTAAAGGCACACTAGCACCAACTACTGAATAATTTGGTAACCAAGTTTAATTTGGCATGCACACTAGCACGTCACATTACTTCTCCTCGGTGGCTCAGTCTTTACCTTTTCAACCTTTGATATTTTAAATATTCAAAATGATAATTTAAAACTTACACATAACTCAAACCTATCATTTATATTAAAGAGACTGCCATGTACAAATAAAATTAATTTTTATCTACCTATAGTTTGGGCTGCCAAAAATAAAATTTAAAACATGGCAACTAATTTCCAGCCACATTTACAAATGTTTGAACCTATTTTGCGAACGGCTTATACTTTTGCGTAGTTACATTTGCCATAGGAAAATGGCTCAGCGGAAAGGAGACTGTTTTATATTGCTCACATGATCGAGTTGAAGAATAGACTTGCTTTTTTTTTCCTTTTATGCCTTTTTATGATAATTGCTATAATAAGTCTTGTACCCGCACAAGGTTAGCTTATTGTAAAAGTGGGACTGCCAATTTTTTTTTTGAAATATTTTATTCTGAGTATTTTTAACATAATCCTTTAAAACAAGATGTCCAGAACTTGTGTTCAGTGTTCTGCCACTCCGCCATCTTGCTCCATGAATAAATTTGTGTTGAAAATGCAAGCCACTAGGCACTGTTTATAAGTACAGTAGAACCCTTTTATAATGTTCCTGCATATAATGTTTTCCTGCTTATAATGTCATATTTTTAAAGTCCCAATATTTCCCCCATAAGGACAATGTATTTATTTCCTGCATATAACGTTCATAAATAGTGTAATTTCCTGCTTATAATGTTTGCTTTCTAACATTCAATAAATGGGGAAAAATGTTTTAAAACCAAATTATTCCAACACTTACGATAAAAAGTTTCCTTTATGTATGTTTATGTTTACAATCACTGCCATACAATACATGAAGTTTGTTAAAATACAATTTTATGCAATATACTGAAGGTACACAATGTTCATAGTTACGTGTCAGTTGGCATCCTTAGTCAACTCTTCTCTTCCTTGCCATTCCAGTGGGTATTCAGATGCACGTACATAGTCCTACGATATTTAAGTTGCCAACCATTGAGCAAGGGCATAACTAAAAGTGTTTTCTATTGCTTACAAATAATTTTTTTTTTTCATTCATACGTAGGAATCCCAAAATTAAACATTTTCAGGTGGCGAAGGTGTAGACGTTCTCACTCTTAATGTTGTCATCATGAATCGTGAGACAATTTTACGAAAAATGTGGCAGTGTATCTTTAAGGACAAACAAAATTTAACCAGGGAACAAGACAAAGTTGAAAAATTGTTGGCTTGTTTCAGAAAATTCATGTATCAAGTATACTATCTTTGGTTTTAACATTAAAGTTGTTTACATAGCTTGGTGAGTCCATTGGTACAAAGCTCGAACATTGTTAAGTGCTAAATTGAGATTTCCTGCTTATAACGTTTTCCTGCTTATAATGTTTTTTTCTTGTGCTCCCTTGAAAAACATTATAACAGGGTTCTACTGTAATGGCACAAGCGTATTTTTAAAATTTATTTTTTTATTTTATTTGTCTCATGCCCACTAATAGTCAATAGACTTTTACGGTGGGCACGACATAGAATTACAAAGGATGAATGCAGTCATTGCAAGTATGTGGGCACTGCCTTCCGGTAGGAACCAAAGTAGGCAGGCACCACTCAGAAACCTCAGCTTCATTCTTAACATTATTTTATTATTTCATTTTTGCTCAAATCAGGAGAAAATAATAGAATCTTTATAAAATATTAGTTATACTACTTGCTTTCAAACAAGTTGAAAAAAAAAAATTGCCACTGTCTACTAGGTGACTTCCATCACTTTGTTTGGGGACAGTTGTAACAGCTACCGGTTACTAAGTGGAATATTAGCTGATGTTTTTCTATTTTGCTATGAAGTTTGTTGAACCTTCTGTTAGCAGCTTGTGTTGACATTTTGACCAGCTGGCTTGTCTAATAGCTGCTATTTGGTGAGCTGGCATGTTGAGAAACTGCTGTTCAACTAGCCATTTTGTTGAACAATTGCTTGTCAGTCGCATCACCCAGCAGCTGCCATGTCTATCTGCCTTTCAACTAGCTGGCTTTTAGAACTAATGTTCGACTAGCTGTAATATGATCAGTTGTCTTAAAGTTTTGGTTTTCAAAGAGCACTGCTATGTCTTAACCAGTATATTTTTAGTTTAGCATGCATCATGTGACGTGTCTAAAATTTTACAGTTATCATTATTAGTACAAGTGGCACCCATTTAACAACTATCACTTGCAAAATACCACTTGATTTTTGTCTACTACATAACACACTGATAACCACTTGAAGTAGTTCACAATCACTGTAGATAGAACAACAGTTGAAGAAGGATACTTGGACCTCTGGTTCTACTCCAAAACTGTACGTACATGCCACAGGCTACAGCTGGCGTGGTACAACTGTATTGTGACTTGCTGCTGTGTCAAACAGCTGCTTATCTATGGGCTGCAATGCCACACAGCTGCTCATATATAGCTGCAATGTAACACAGCTGCTTAACTATGAGCTACAATGTCACACAGCTGTCCCTAGGGTTTTCTCCTGTGTTACTTATTACATGTGGTCAGATGATGCATTCTATTAGTTAAAAATAAAAAGCCATACAGTAGAACCTTGATTAACCAGGGAAATAGGGGGTGGGGGTGAGGTCAACATGGATAAGCGAAAATCATGGATAATCGAATTGAAATGTATTTATGTTATACAATACAGCAAAAATTTTTAAGTAATTTATACACTGGCAATTCTAGTCCGTTTCTTTGTCCGTTTGTTTTTACTTTTAATACGTAGTTTTTAGTTTTACTTCTTTGTTGTCCCTTCCCTAATGAATTAATTTACACTTTGCGGCTTGATTCCTTCCCTCCCTCCCCAAAAAAAAAGTTGTTTAATTTTTAATTGAGAACCAGGTTAACCGAATGCCTGGTTAACCGGGTCACGAATCGAGGTTCTACTGTAATTGTAATTGTATCATGTATGCTTAAATCAATTCTAATTTAATTTTCCATTTTAGAATGGAGTGGATGTAAGCAGTGAGGATAATATAGAGATGGTTTATTCAAAAACTGCAGTTGTTGAAGAACTGATAAATCAAGCTCCTAGTGTAAGTAATTTTTTCTATTTTTTTTTATTAGTGTAATATGTTACCACATACTGAAAGACATTTAATGATTGGTCTTAAAGCCTAGTGTTTACCTGTCATAGCAGTTCGTGATAATGTATGGAATCTGAGTGGGCTTTATGGAAGTTTGGGAAAGGTTAAACTGCCATGGCCTCTCCTCAGTTGCAAATGATCCAGGAATGATACATATGAGTAAGGCCTAATGTCTGTACAGAAATTTACAGACAAATCATTTTGGGGCACACTTAAAATTTTTTTGTAAATATTAGTTTTTTTTATGTAACAAATACTTCTTTAGTTTATTTACTGCTGAGAGTTGGAAAAATAAGAGTTATTCTAGAATACAAATGCAGGTTAAGAAGTTAATGATAAACTGTTAGCTCAGTGGATGAAATAAAGAGTATTTTAACTTTAAGTAAAGATTTATTGCCTTAGAAAAAAAAGGTAGGTAGTGGGATGCTTCTCAGACTGCTGTTCACTAGACATGACTTGTAACCATAATGAACACCCAAACATTTGTTCATTATCTACCATTGTACCATGTCTTCTGTGTTTTCTTTTAAAAACCACATAAAATAATGTCTTCAACAAGTGATTGTAGTATACCAAAATAAAAAATTACTGGATCTCTTGCCATTGTTGTAAACTGCCAACCTTTGTAACTAATAGCAGAAGAATTTATTGTTTTTGAAGAGTTTTGCTTGCACGTAAGTAATGTTGCAAGTATACAGTAATGTTGCAAGTATACTTTGCCTGATAAAAAACTATTCAACAAAGTATGATCTAAATTTATGTTATATATACCTATATATAAGTTTTTTGTTGTAATCAATTTTTCTTTTTGGAAAAAAAAAATTATGTTTGCTGTTTTCTTAAATTATTTAATCTCAAAGCTCTTTCCAGATCATTAATAATTCTAAAATTTCCAAATATTTCTTGAAGAGTTTTTTTTTTTATAAAATGTTCCCTTGAATGAATGTTTGTTTTTTAGACGGTGTGCAAGGATGACGACACCTTTGTGATTGAAATGGAGCCGGAGTCAGTCTTGCAGATAAATGAACATGAACATGAGTCGTTGGCTCCTGAATGCTCGACCCTTAAAGATGGCTCGACTATAGATAGCATGATGATGGTAAGCACATGCCTAGTAATTCATCCTTACAATGTGTGTGCATGATTTTGCAGTTTCTTAAAAGAACCAAAAATAAATGTAATTACAATACACACAAATTTCATAAAATACTATAAATCCCTCTGAAGAAGTTTCTCAAGGTACTTAGAAATTTATACTTAACAGGGAGAACTTACTAAAAAATTAAAATTGTATGTATTTATAGGTATAATACTTAATTTTTTTTTAAACCTTTTATGCACAAAATTTTTTAAAGTAGGATTTTCTTAAGGCTAAGATCCATAGTTATGCAGGAAATTATTTATCGTGTGAATAGTATTGTGTGGTACGAAAAATTGACCACATTATTATTAAAGAAAGTTCTGAGATACCTATATAAATTTTCACAAAAAAATATTACGTTCTAAAATTTAACTAAGAAACTTTTAAGAATAAAGCTAAGGTATATCTGAGAAATTTTTTAATGGTTAGAGTATTAAACTTAGGATTAAGCAACTCTTGTAGCATATGAAAAGGAAATAATGTCATGTGGGTTCAGCGTTGCACCGCTTGATATCAGGTATGAATTTGGACGATGAATTAATAGGCCAGTCAACAAGAGGAAAAGTAAGCACTCTGTATCAGCAGACATGAAAACATTATATAATGGTAATTCGATGACGCTGAATCAAATGGTGCTAATTTTTTTGCAATCAGATGTGAAGTTTTTGGAGAAAAGGGTTAAAAAATTGTTTTGACTCAGTTTTCCCCAGAATATAGGCGTTTAATCGAAAAAGGTTTCAAACAAATGTTGTGGAGAAATAAAAAATACATAAAAAAGGTTCTCAGGTCCATCTTCGTATTTGTAAACATTAGCGAGAAATATTGGAGAGAAAGTAGTAAAGCGTAATAATTGTAAAAGTAGGGCTTCCCTTACAAGTGAGCGGGCTAGTGTGCATGCGAGCGTCTGTGTGTACTAAACACAAACAAAGTTTCTTCTGCTATTCTCGGGTCTCTCTAGCTTGACTAGAGATTGTGAGTGAGAGACGAAACCGGTTTTTCTCTCTTTCTATTTTCTCGCGCGTCAGCGAGTATTTTTCGTTTTTGGCCGTCGAGTTTTGAGCGTTATATATATATATATATATATATATATATATATATATATATATATATATATATATATATATATATATATAATCGGCGTATAAGCGTGCCATTTTTAAAACAAATCTTGATTGATGCTTATGGCATGCCGTTTTCTTATTTATTGTCAAAAATAGTGAACCCTAAATAAATATATAAAAAAAATTCATTTTAACAGAAACTAATAGTTTCCGAAACCATTTTTCTAAAGTCAAGAGTAAAATTAATTAATTAATTAATTTTGTGTCTGGACATAAAATTAATTGATATAAATTTTTTGCCTCACAAAAATTTATTTGTATATTAAATTGAATATGTATTCTTTTTAAGATTAAAATTTAAATATTATTCCTATTAAATGGTGCATTTTACAAAATTTTAAATTAAAATTTATTTGTATATCGAATTGAAGATGTTTCCCCTGGATTTGACATGACGGCTAACCTCTCACCCCTTAAATGTGCTGCAAATTTTTGTCTCATGCTATCAATGCTCTTACCTCTCATTCTAGTATAAACTGAGTAGTACTGAAATTTATTTGCAGACATAAACAACAGTAAGTAAGTATGTAGCTGATATTGAATGTATACAATTTTTATTCATGATTACAAAAAAGTTCTCTGCTTGGCAAATTATTTACTGATGCAAATAACAAAAAGATACTATCTGCACCGACTCACTACCCACAGAATAACAGTGCAGAGCTGCAACACTTGGTATCTTTCACAAGAACTGTAAAATATACTCGTAGGTAATCTGTTTTTTGTTTAAAAAGAAAACACATCTCATTCAGTATCGGAAGACAGCTTTTGAAAACTGTGCATATCTCAGACTTATTTAAACTACCAAAATAGCCAGACAGACTCATAGTCATGTTGATGGTAAGAAAGCAAGCACACCAGTTGAGTTTTAACTGTAGCTTATTTGAAGAACTCGTCAATGCATTCAATTTATTTAGAGTAGTATGATGCTGAAAATGGATGTAAAACTAATCACATTCCTTGTATGAGATAATTTATTCTATAATAAAAAATTGTCCTTTCTTGTATTGTATTGGACCCTGAAGTATATAATTTTTTGTATGAGATAATTTATTCTATAATAAAAATTGTCCTTTCTTGTATTGTATTGGACCATTAAGTATTTATTTACTCATTTCTCAGATTTGATGATACTCAGTGGAATTTTAATTTTCAACATTTTTAAATTTAGTTTAGTTTTATATCATGACAAAATTTATTGTATTTATACTATTAGTCATTTCTTAATATTGTGTGATCCAAACGTGACTTATTATATATATGTAGGGGAGGAAATATATTTAAAATCAGGCAATTTATGTGGTTAGGAAGCTGAAAGATGTACTCCCAGTACTTGTTACATTCCAGTTTGGCCCAGTAAAACACCCCAGAAAAATAACAAGACACTTTAAAACTTAGTGTTGTATGTAGTGACTTTAAGATTGTTTTAAGTTACTTCTTTTAACCAAAGTGAGTTATTTGATAAAGTTTTTATTTTGAAAAATAAAAAAATTTTAAACTTCCTTTGTTTATTGTTTAAAAAAAATCACAACTTACGCATGCTACCAATCAAAGTCCCATTCTTTGATCAAAAGTTCGTTAATTGGAAAACTTCCTTGTTTCTAAAAAAGTTTTTATATTTATCTGATTAATTTCTGATACACAATTTTACAATAGGCCTACATACAACACTGTTCCAGCTGAACTTCATAGCTTCATGTTGCTCAATGTAATAAAAATTAAGTCCATTGTTTAAGTTTACTTAACCATACACGTCATTCTGCGGAATTTATCCCGGGTGGGTGACGATGATCACCCTGGGCCAATGTCGATGCCAGTAAAAAATTTATCTTGATGAATAATTGAATTTAGTCTAAGGACTAAAGAAAATATAACAGTTAGACAGTAACATACTAGAATATTTTAGAAGGTTTGAAAGAAAAGAAGACAGTAATGGGACTCACTGGCATCCTGAAGTAATTTTTTTTGTATCTAATAATTGCGTCACTGGAAAACCCATCAAGTGAAGGTATCACTGCGCAGCAATAGCCCAGAAGGTTCGCTGGGTTTTTTCAGCCAGCTAATCAGGAGTAACCATGATGTGGGATGATGTGAATTTCCAGGCTTTGAGAATAATTTTCAGCAATGCAATTTCCCTATATGGTCAGGTACTGAATAATGTCCTGTGATTGGTCAATTGGCCCACGGGGTTTCTTTCCTTTGTTTCTAACTTGATGTTGACTTGTTGACTTGTTGATTTATCAAATTTTACTCTTCAATTGATAAAGGAATAAATTATAGGAACAGTTCTTAAAAATTTAAAGTAGATCAGTATTGTATCAACATGAAACTTTTATTTAATAATACATTCTCGATAGATTATGTGTGCCATTCGAATGGGCCAGTAGAGCAATCACTTATATTATGTAAGGACTGCTTATGTACTTGATGTTGACCTTGAACTTGCCATAAATGTTTTTAAGTTTTCAACTAAGTCAGCTAATAAGCCTATTTGTCACTTGCAGATCCCACTTACTCCATTACCTCAAGATTTCGAGGGCGAAGAAATCACAGGAGATATACACGAACCTCAAGAGTTGAAGTTCAAGGTCTCTGTTGAAGATGTCACTACATAAATTGCATTTTATTACAGTTAGTGTAAGTTATTTGTCCTACTTGTCAGCATGATTGTATCTGTGATGATGAAATCACCTGTATGTTTGTACATACAGATATTGGCATGCTGTTAGTCACAAGACGTTATGAGTGAACATGAACCGTTGTGCAACAATTTCTGTCAAACACTATAAACAGCATTCTCCTAATGGTTATAGTATTTATAAATATACTATACAGAAATCTAGTTTGTTTTTGTAATGAAGACTGAGGAATTTTATTACAGTATTTGAATCTTTAAACATTTGATAAAACTTAAAAGTAAACAGTTAGTGTTGGGTCGATTCCTAATGTGCTGATTCCAATACCATCAGATTCCAAACTCGTTTTGATAATGCTTTTCAAACACCTTCTGGATTTATAAACCTGGATATAAACAACTGGTTGTTATTTGACAAACATAATTTTAAAGCATCTATAATTAAAAATCACAGCTTAAAAGAATAAGCCAGTACAATTTCAATGACTTGAGAGCACTGTAATAATTGACTGTGTGTGCCAGTGCTGTTTTTATTAGGCAATAAAACTAAAGTCATTGTGTGTGTGTGTGTACATATAAATTAATTATATTCTAAACTACAAATAAATCTAAGAAAAATATCTTATTTAAATTGCTTTTATTTTATTTATTGTGGCAAAAATTAATGTGATTTAATTTAAAAAAGGTTGGAAGCTTGCAAATACAATAGTTGGACTAACTGAATCTTATTTTAATGAAACTTGTAGTGAAATAATGGTTCAATGACAACACTTACTTAATGACAAAAACTAACTTTAAAGTATGAAAAGTGAGTGTACCAAACTCAGATGAAACTAAAAAAAATATAATTTAATGGTCAGCATTAACATGGAAATCTAGCAATTATGATTTTTGAGAAATTGCTATCACTCAACTGTTATTTCACGAAAACATAAATTTTAAATAATAAACCAAGAGTGATTGAAAAGGTTTACAATTCATGGTGTCCACTTTCTGGAAAGTCAGGGAAAATTATTAAAAAGTAAGGTAAGTCAGGGAATTTACTTGAAATCCTGGAAAAGGCATGGGAATTCCCTAGCAATAGTAATGTGAGGGGGAAATATCATGATCCAGTCTGACATCACTCAGACTGTGAAAGTATTCTTTTTTGATGGGTTTTATAAAATGCTCTATGCGAGGTTCTTTTTAAACTAGGCCAGCTGCGGGGATGTTCGAGGCTCAATTTTTTTTATTTCTTTCAGAAAATTGCAAAATAGGTAAATTATTTTAAAACGATAGTCACTGAAGTTAGAAATTTTGGTTAGGAAAATTGATGTGTACATCTTGAAAATGGATAGTTTCCTTATTGATTGAGCAAAAACCTTAATTAAAAAGGACAGTACTTTGACTAATTGGAAAGTCTCAAATAGACAAATTCCTAACTAACAATACTGCATAGACTATTTTGTTCCCCCAATTAAAATATTACATTTATAACAGTTTTAAAGTTTAGCTACAGGGAAAGAAATTTCAACTCTAATCTAGAACAATTGGCTTACTTGGGGTCTGAACCATTAGGTGCCATTGGAATTGACCAACACATGAATTTGAATCGACCCTCCACTATGAAATGCTTGTAGTATATAAGTGACAAAGAAATTTTGCTGTTTGATTAATGAATGTTTCCTTAAAACTGTATTATGAAACTTGTGAACTGAAAAAAATTGTTCCTAAGATATTTTGGTAGGAATTTAATATAACTATCTCTATTATTAGGGCAACAGCGCTGTTGGGTAAGTCACTGTAAGTTACATAATACTTGCTCTATGTTTTGTAGAAAACTGTACGTTTTAAGGTCTTTAATCCTGCATGCTTAGGACCACTGCCTTCTGGATCAGCGATTTTGCCGGATTATTGACTGAACACTTACTTGATTTTGATCGCAACTTGTAAAACTACACTTTTGGGGCGTTAAGAAGAACTGAATCTACTCAGCGTTACACTGGAACTCATTTAGTTCAAGCTAAAATTCCATTGTCACTGTTTCGTTGTCCACATTACACAGTGTGCCAAATAAGTTGTACCCACCTGCTTATCTTGCTTCCAACCAACAAGGGGGCAAATGCATGAGACATAAGACATTGGTTCAAGGAAAAAGACTAAGAAATATGTTAATTTAGCTTTAAGTTTCTTAGTCAAAATTGTCTGCACCAGAACAATGAACCTGTTATTTGTTTCACCATTTAAAGAAATAATCAAATACTCTGGTGCAATAACAACCCATTTTATTTCATCAGGCGCAGGGGGTATAAGATACATGAAGGCTGCAGAAGCGGTGGTTACAGGTTTGTGCTATCTGCAAAACAACAATATACATTAACCTCAGTATTAACGTAAAGTAGGCAGCCAAATAATCCCCCAAACCACCCAAGAAAAAGCAGTGTGAGAAATCAAGTACTATCAGAAATAATTATACATTAACAACCTTCAGTTATATTTCTTAAATACACCACACTCCATGTACACAATATATCCAAAACCATTTCACAAATATGGTTAACTTATTTTGCTTTAAAACTTGCTAAATGACAGGTAAACTGTGGGATAATTATAAATATCCAAATCACAAAGATTCGTAGCTTGTTCCACAAATCATAGACCAATATCTTGGTAACTATATTGGCTTTTATTTTCTCCAAAAGCCCACTGCACTATCTAGGAATGGTAACTTTCTGGTAAAAAGGCTCAAACCAGTGCTATGCAAATATCAAACTCATCATCTCTATCAGGGACATTGTACTCTCCCATTTGCATTCAATAATGATGGTAATTAGTATTTCAGTAATGCCAAGGAAATTTGTTAATCACTAATCTCAGGGCTCAACAAACAATACTGCTTTAAAATTGATTCAACAATTCATCAAACAGCTCTATCTCAGAGAAAACCTAGAGCCAGTAAAGGCCATAGCTGGCTAAGTAGGGGTGAGCGGCCCCCACGCGCATTCGTTCCAAATTTTGGCCAAAAGTTGCATCTGATGGGTTACAAACTCACCGCAAATTCAACCTTGTAGCTTCACTAGGAACAAAGTGACAGCGATCATACCTCCCAAAATGGCATGCCTGTAGATCTGCATGCACTAGCTTTGGCTTCGCTAACACAAGGCAGTTGAGCAGGTCCGCAGAAACGCAAACACCAGTCACTGGCAGGCTTGAATGACGCGCTGTTCCAGTCATAACCACTGTCTTTACGCATCAAGTAACATAAACTTAAAAATAAAAACAGTATACTCCGAGAGGCGGCCTTAACTAGGCCCGCAGATGCCGCCATGTAATGTCCATGCCTCCGTCACCCTTGGTCGTCACTCTCTCGCGGCTCACAGTCTACAATAACGCCGCACGCGCTACAAGTCCGTCTGCAATCTTAATCATGCCCACACAAAAGTTTACACTTATATTTATTTGACCAATAATATGCTTATAATAAATGGGTTGGCATTCGTATAAAAATAACATTCATAATTAAAAAAATGAACATATAAAATAAAAAAACAATATTCTTGATAAACTTCTGGCCGAATGTTCTCAAAGTTTCTAGAATGGTGCTACCAATTTAACCCTAGATCCACTTGAAATTATGGTGCACCATGTGAGTCCTTTCTTGGAAAGAAATATACTACTATTTAAGACTTTGTCAATGATTTCTCTTAAAACCTCAGGGCTGTTTCAAGTACAAAAAAAAAAAGCACATAACTCAAGAGAGTTTACAAACTTAAAGGGTATTGAAATAAAATTTACAAAAAAGCCTTAGCAAATGGGGCGGTACGCCACAATATATATAATATATATTATCTGTTTGATTACCATCCGTTCTGAACTACGTCTAGCTCATCAGGTAGTTAGTTTATAATTGATTGCAAAATTTGTACAGACCAACACACAAACAGATAAGAAAGCGAGTGAATATTGCATTGTTGTCCAGTTCTAAGCTATGTTTAAAGTTTCAAAAGTCAAGCGCATCTGGAACTTAGTTTAAATTTTATTGGGAATTTGTTCAGAACAACCTGACTAGAAAGCGAGTTAATAAAAATAAAAATGTTGTAAAAATTGTTATTTGCACACCTCTATTAAACACAGCTTATACTTGTGAGCCAATGGTTTTTTATCGTTGGAAGTTGCATTTAGTATGGAAAGACTAAAAAAGTTGTGCATTTAAACTTTGATCATGAGCTAGTAAATGATCATTGTGTTTTCAAATGCTACTTGTAATACTTATGTGTTTAATGGTGTCTTTATAGTGTTTTTGAAATATTTATGAATATATGACAGACACAGAATTGGTAATAGTATATTATTATTAGTGATTCTTCAATACAGTATCATTAACTTTACCATAGAAAAATAAATATTTTAACAAAAAAAAATCAAAATTTTAAACCTTAGTTTAAATTTTTTAAATAAATTATCTATCCAAGTCAAGCTGATCCGTAATGTTCTAATGCCTTGGTATGTAAGGCAAACTTGAACACAATTTGATGATGAAATGTGTTATACTTACAAATGATGGACTTAAGATGAAAGTGTCCCAACATTTTTTTTAGCTTTGGAGTGTTTTTTAACGTAAGTAATAATAAAATTTGGTTTTTATTCATCTGTTAAATGTATTTTGTAGAACAATAAATAAAGAATACATTAATAACAATTTATGTTAGCTTCTATTAATGCAGTGGGAAAAAAATATAAATGATGAAAACATTAGCAAGATTGGAAATTAAATGGATAAAATACTGGAATTGATGCATTACAAACTGTTATCTGCAAATCTGTGGCATAATATATAATTTCATGGTTACTGAAGAGTTTCACTGTTTCATAGATTCATGGTGCATGTCATGTGCAAACAGCATGTGGTTTAAGCAGGATTATTTAACTTGCTTTAACACATAAACTGGTAGTACTTGATGATTGCTGTGATACGAACTAAAACATTTTGAATGTTTTTTATCTATGTACTTTGTGGAAATAATTGTGAGATTCGAAATAAATTGAGCTGTTATGATTTTTTTTAAACATTTTTGGTAATAAATTTTTACAATATAGGTAATGCTAAATTAAGTTTTGCAAGGTTGTATTGTAAACTGCAGAGAATTATTCTTGACTGTCACATCAAACGGGGGGATATTATGATTTATTGTATATTCTTGTGAAAAGTCACTGGTGTTTTCTATCACCATCTGCGTATCTGCCAAGTTTGCTGCAGTTCAACATTGTGGAACTTATATAGTGTTGTTTTATGTGTATAGTCTTGATTTATGTGCTGAAAGAATAAACTGCTTGTCCACGTAATTTTATTTAGTGTAAATATCAAGGTACTATAACTATGTACTGAAGCAAAGGCAGTGAGTCAATGTTAAGTGGGTGGCTTGGTTGCAACGTATCTTTATTGAGAATGCCTTATTTATAGTATTATAGTCACTGGCATGTTCATAACATGAAACGTTTAAAAGATTTTTTTTTAACTTCATGGCACTGCTAACAGTTGCTGCATGATTGAAAAAATATAGTCTGGGATTAGTTTTGTCCAATGGTTTATCTGTATATGATTTGAATCTGGCACTTAATATAACCTACAACTTATCTGAACATTCTAAATTTAAGTAGGAGATTTTAACCTTATTGCGTTTCAGTCCGTCATGTTTAGATCTTCAGGGATGTTATGATGTCAATGCATTTTTAAAAATTAAATTAAATTTAGAACATCCATAAAATTGATTACTTAATTAGTAGGTGAGGGCTTAGGTCTGAGATGGCTGATGCATCCCGCTCCCGTGGTGAGCGTCACAGTGTGATCCCAGCACTCCAGCATGGCACACGTGAGAACAGAGTCGCCACCTAAGTGGTCGATTAAATGCAATGGTCTTGAAGGCACCATGCCTCAATTCCTCTGTGTATAACCACACAACAGAAAACCCTTTAAATAAAAATTAAAAATATATATTTTGATTTGTATGCATTTTGAGTATATATTTAAGAAATAAACTTGCAATTCCATTCAAGATTTAATATTATAAAGGTGGTTGTATGGTTCTAGTTGTTTCAGCTCTTTAATCGTATATATGGCCCAATTGGAAAATACTTATATCTTAAATTACTTTCATTAAATTTTGTAATTTATTTCATGTTAAATATTTTGTAAGTTATTTAGGCAAAAAAATTTGTTTTTGTCTGGGTGGATTATGATTAATAGTTGCATAATAATATTGACTTAGCATTTTTTTTTTTTGGGATTGGTGATTAGCTACTGACTGAAAACTTCTTTTTTCCTCAGTGGGACAATATTAGCAAAATGAAATGCTTTTTTCATGATTTGAAGTACAAACAAAGTAGGATTTAAAATGATGTATAGAAAATTTATAACATTGTAGACTTTTGTGGCGAGAGGCATTAACTTGTTTAGTTTCTGTGTTGAACCCACACATGTTGGGCATATTAACATTTTCACAGATGTGGGCTCAGCTAAGAAGCAAAGGACATTTTGTGTCCATATTTAAAATTGTATATTTTTTAGCTTTATAAAAAAAATATACATATTTGTAGTATTCAATCTCCAAATATTTTCCTAACAAACATTTTCCAACCATTTCAGTACAAATAAACCATAAAGTTTTAGGAATATAAATTTTGTTTTTTTGAAAAAAAGCTATGATCAAATGGAATATTGTGTTTAATGTAACTATGTTTTGAAGATCACAAATCGAATTACTTTATGTGTTGATTAATTTTATTTCTAGTCAGTACTTTGCAAAAATAACACCAATCCATCAATATATTATTTTACCCCTTGGTATAAGTTTACAGAATAGAGCTTTACAATTTCTTCCATTATTTGTTCAAGCAAATCCTTATACCACTCAAATAGCCTAAAGTGTGCTATGAGTTGGGATGACTGAATCATGATGTCTGACCAGTAGGAACATGTTTGTTGTCATGTTTTAACAACTGCATAAATACCTATATATTCAACTGTAAAAAACTTTGTAAACATATTTCCGTGCAGTAAATTATGCACATCACTTATATAAATACGTAGGTACATTTGTATTTGAAATTGTTTTTGTCATTTTCAGCTGAAATTCACAACACTTGTGATTGGCATGACTACGTATCGCGGTGCTTTTTGGCAACTTGCATTTAATCGGGCACAATTTTGGTTCTTAAAATCAGGAATGATAATTTAAGGGAGAATGCTGTCTTGGTGCTGCTTGCTGTCTAAGTCCTCCCTCCGCAAGTAGTTAAAATGGATGAAAAAACATACATATTTTTCATGTAGAATTGTTTCAAATTTGTAGTGATAATTGATTTGGCCTTTGGTGTTACTGAATTAAATGTTTTTTCTGCCTCAACAATAATAAAAACAGTTGTAATATAACAGAGAATGTAGCCATGGCATCTACAAAATGAGCAGGAGTTGGCTGGGTAAACCTGTATGTCACAATGACAGGTTTTTTTAAAGTCTTCAATTAAAGCTTCCACCAGGTTAGTCACCTGAGTTTGCATACAAGCAGCCGTGGAGGTTTCCATGGAAGAACCTTTCACACAAAACTTCCCTCCAGCTTCTGCAAGATTTGTTAACTTACGTAGCTAAACGGTTTTACTTTGGTAATCATAAATGTTACACGCAAACAAAAAAATTTTTTTTTCTCCCCTTCAGAATATCACAAAATTAATTTGTGCCTGAAAACTATTATATAATGGGACTAAATTGACTCAAAAAATGTAAGTTAGTTTTAAGTGAGGGTTTAACGGAACATGCTATTCATACCAACTAAATCCGAGGTGTATTTGATACGTTGTCAGTGGTCGTATTTCTGGGGTCATGCCTCTTGTCAAGGTTGTTAGCCACAAACCAGTGCTGTGATTCTTATGAATGAAACAGATATTTGCTTCAGTCGATACCAGATGAAACCATTTTTTTGCAATAAAGGGAACTATACTTGCAGCTGTCATGAACGCGTGCTTGTTATGAGGTAGCTTCTTTTGAAATTTAAGCTTTTTTTTTTTTTAATGCACCATAGTAATTGTAAATAAGGTATAATTTATAAGAAAATCCCTTCAATTATATATACAGATCATAGGATAAGGTGGTTGTTTCCCAGGTTGTGTTATACAAGTAATGACTTTTGTACTCAAGCTCTATTGTTTAATCATTTTGCATCACAAATTGTTATTATATTTTGTTTCATAATTTTAATTCAAACTTGAACATTCATTAAAATTTTATATTGTTGATATGCAAACTTTAATTTTGCGTTCATTTTGATTTTACTACTTAATATTATCTAGAAGTACACTTACAAAAAAATTGTCAGTATTTTAAATTATAAATTGAAAAAAAAAAATAATAATTTAAGCAATACATTGGTGACAATACAAAGCAGTATTGTTTTGATTTAACCATAGTTTACTGCGTGATAACTCGAAACTACTTATGTTACAAGTCACATATGTACAAAAGTTTCATCTTATGATTCAAAGTTGTGTAAGTAGCTATAGAGTTGTTGGTGTTTGTAAATATTATCTACTTGTGAGTCAGGTTGTGCTAGAATTTAAGATAAACAGTATTATTTAATTTTAATATTCATTGTTTACTGCTTAGCATATGGCATTTAGTTTGTGTTATAAGTTGATGTGTTAATACATGGCTGTATTTTTTTTTCCAAATATTTTTATAATTTTTTGAGTAATATGCATGAAGACTTTTTAATTGTGTGCATATTTTTTTGTTTTTATTTCAATGGTGTATGACTTGCTGTATCACAGCTTCACAAAAATTAAAATTAATTTGAGAAGTGCTGTATTTTGAAGTGAAATATTCATAATTAATTATTGAACTGTGTGTTTATATTTTTGTATAGAAATTTGTGTAATGTCTGTATGTGAAGGTATTTCTTGAGTAACTTAGTTGTTGCATTGTAAATAAAGTTTCTGTCAGTTTCTTGTCAAGCATTTTTAAACTAAAATTGGGTGTTTAATCCCTTTATACATTTATTTTATTGGTACGACTCCAAACCCTCTTTTGTTTAAGTAACCATGATTATTAATAAAGGCATGATATTTGTGAATGTGCTTTGTCTGAATTAACTGGAAGAACAAACTTTAAATTGTGCTTTAATGGGTTTTATATGCTCTCCTATCATATTGCATTAGATGCTAGGCACAGCGTTAGCTACCATCCATACCCTGTTGCATACCAGAGTTATTTTTTTAGTTAACATATATGATCACCACTCCTATAGCACTGTAATTTATTTGGTTGGTTCTTGTAACTTGTGGAAGTATGGATGATGCGTAGTTCCCTTGTTCCCTCTCATGTTTTCTTAAGACCACTTGCAACTGAAGCCAGATCCGCAGAGTGACTTCACCGAGTGTAAACGGCTACAAAGTCCTTGGTGTTTCCCAGTTCTTGCGATGCGACCATGGTCCACTCGTCCCTGTCGAGCGGTGGGTCGAAGGGCTCGGGACACGTGTGGGTTCCTCTTCCCTCTCCCGGACCAATCACCAGCAAGCACCGGCCCCGGTGTGCCGTCACGTACTGCTGGAAGGCCCGCCCGTCGTTGAAGTAGCAGAACAGAAGCGCGGAGTGTTTGTCGCACAGTTGTCCAGCGTCCAGCTCGTCGGCGTACTGGTGAGGGAGGAATGTCTGCACTGCGTAGCCACTTGTCCACCACGCCTTGTTCACCTCCAGGCACAGCACTTCCAGGCCTGGAGCGACCACAGCATTTATTACTGCTTTCAACACTCTAATTATTTCCATTCAACATTTTTAACATCTAGTAAAAATAATAACGTATTACAAAATTCAGTTTACATTGATGCAATTGTTTATTTTTAATATTTGTATTCATTAATATTACTAGGGACAAGGTTTTGGTTTGAGTTGCGTTAAAACAAAAATAACATAGATCAACTAAAATCATGTTATTAATCACACCTTTCAACAAAATATAACTTAAATCACTAACACCTAAACTTTCAATGTATTAAATTACTGATTTTCATTTATCTTGCATTGAGTCTGTACTAAAATGTATAGACCAAATGGCTAGGAAAAGTAATTCTTTGTCTGTACTTGCATCTCTTATTAACTAATTTTCATTACTAGCAGTAATTCTGTACTAAACACAGACATGCTTATGACCAATTATGTTATAGTTAAAATGCATCATCTTTCACAATTAAAATTTGCTTATTGTGGCAAAATATGTATTAAGAAATAAACAAAATAAAAGTAAAACAGTTAAAACTTTTTCTAGCATTTTTTTTAATTGGGTAACGAATGAATACCATTGGTCTTTATTCATTTTTCTTTTATCAAATATACATACTTTTAATAACATTAATTTGATTGCTTTCATAGTGAATTTGATTTACGTAAAAGCATTTGAGCAATTCTGGGTTGTGAATGAAAAATTAATTTCAATAATATTTAAATTTTGTCCAAAGAATATTCTTTAAAGGAGTAAATTGTTTCACAGGAGAAAGTTTGTAGGATAAAAATCTTCACATGCAAACAAATGTTAAAAAAAACTCCTGTTTTGCCAATAACATAAAATTAAATTTACTCCAAACTACTGAATTACGTAGCCTCAAATAGAGTAAAAACTATTTTTCAAGCCCAAAAACTATTATTTATCTTGTATTGTTTGTTTTGTACACAAAATAATAATTTCTTACGTGTTAGACCAAAGTAACCCCATAAGGATCAAAGTAGCCCAATTTGACGGTATCGAAAAACTAGACTTTAATGTTAGGCTTATCGGTAACATATTTAATTCGTCAGACAGGTATATTGTCTTGAGTTGTTTTTCGTAGAGTGAATGATTAATAAACTCCGCGTAAGGTAATGGAAAACAATATAAAATTTATTTAATATTTAGTTACACTTGACACAGGTCAAGAATCGAACCGAGGACAGGAATCCATCGATTCAATATGTAAATTAATGAGTACATTTTTTGGTGGATTTTGGAATTTTTTTCCCGATTTTCTAGATAAAAAATACAAATTTTCAAAATGGCGGTCGTAATGGCTTACTGGAGGCTGGTAGTAGATGATTTTAAGCCTCTTTTAGGATTTTGAACAAGATTTATTGAAATTATTTTTTACATAGTAGGTATTAATTTTTTTTTGTATCAACCAGGCATCGAACCAAGATCAGGAATTGATCGAATCAATAAGTATATTAATTGCAACTTTATTTAAGGAATTTTTCCTGGGTTTTCTAGCTAAATAATTACAAATTACCAAGATGGCACTCAAATGATAAGATGGTGGGTGTCACAGTAATAATAAAAGATTACTGCACTCAAGCAGGTAAAACTTAAACAAGTATGATGGTAATGCACTTTATCAGACAAGTACACACACACAATATGGAGTCCTCCATCAGATGAAAACAAGATGGTAGCAATGTCCTCTAGCAGGTAATATATGTTAACTATCGTTCCTGGTAGCGAGTACTGAACACAAAATGGCGTATCTAAGATGGTTGTCTAGGTCACAATCAAATTTCATGTTAAAGGTCAAGGTCAAAGTTCAATGCCAACAGTCGAGATCAAAGGTATGGTGAACAAAAAATTATACTAACATGGCATCAGCACACTCTAGCAGACAAAAACAAAATGGTGGCCTTCAGCGGACAAAGAAAAGTTGGTGGACATGACGTCATACCAGCTGACGATATATACCTTGGTATTGGAGGTGGGAGGTTAGTCTGTAGGTGGCTTCTGTAGAGGAAGGATCTGTTGTTTTTTATTTTTTGCTCTGACCGATTTTTGAAACGATGACTTCAAGATCTAAGCACATTTTTAATTGTATTTTATTTAAATTTGATTAATAATTATTTTTATTATTTTTGAAAGTTTTTCCAATTTTCTAGCATGAAAATTACGGATTCTCAAGATGACGGACATGTCATACTAGCTGACCATATATACATATACCTTGACATAAGTGGTTGGGGGTCAGTCTGCCAGCAGCCACCACGAGGGAAGGATTGGTTGCCATTTTTATTTTATTTTTTGCCTTCACCGGGTTCGAACCGAGGACTCCGAGCTCCATGTCGTATATGTATTTTTTTAAATATTTTTTATTAATTGAAATGTTTTATAAATTTTAAATTTTTCATTATAATCTTATAATAAAAACTTTAAAGATAGCGGCCATAACTGAAATTTCAACAGTAATGTCATATTCCATGATATATTCCATGATGATGTCAGAAGCTTGTCGGAGGCTGTAGACATGGATGCTTAAGCCTCAATATGGACATTTCTAGCTGCTGGGATTTTTAAGCACTAAAAACGGTAAATTTTCCCTCGAAAACGGAAAATTTTGAGTCATTTTTGAGGAATTTTGAGGAATTTTTGAGTCAAAGATGGCTGCAGTGACGTCAGAGGTCGGTCGGTCGTTGACCCCACCACCACCACGCACCGGCGCCTGGCGCCGGACCGGCTATCCTATACTACTAGCGGGTACCGGTGGCAGAGTGTATAAGCCACTCCAGCAGACATGTGCCACTGCCGATGCTGATCAGCCTGCTAGCGCCAGAACTCTCGGTCTGCTCCTTCACGAACATGAGCGCCTGCAGTGTGGGCTTCACCCACAGGTACGACTCGTCGTAGAAGCTGTCGCCTTCTCCGTCGTCCCCCGACAACAAGCCGACCACTCGCTGCCAGTCCCCTGAAACACGTTGGTCACCACTTTCAGCATTACTGTAACAATGTATTCTGTACATGCATACTTAGTTCTGGATTACAGTTTTCGTTATTGATTTAAAAGTTTAAACTTAGAGGGAAAATCAATTCAGTTTGATCACGCTAAAATGAGAGACTTTTAGCGAAGATATAAATTAAGGTGCCATCTACCCCCAAACCAAAAGGTCACTAGTGTATAAGTAATTTTTAATATAGATTGAGATTAGTTTAGAAGAAATAGTAACTTTAACAGAAGGAGGGAGATTCACAAGATCAAAACAAGGAGTGAAAAGGGTTGTTTCTTTGTTCTTGGCTGAGAAGAACAGTTACAACTTCCTAGACCACACACCACACACGCCATTCTCTGTGCCTCTATGAAATAGCAGTTGTAGGCCATGTGTACAACAGTGCCATGCTCATCTGGGTTTGGCACAAGTTATGTCTTAGATGCAGGTTGGGAGCAAGGTAATTCCAAGGAAAGCAGTTGTAAAGGATGAAACCACAAATAATAACTATATAGAATATTAGTTTAAAATTGTAGTGTTATTTTCCTGTTTTTTAATGTATGTGACGAGTATTTCATTACAATTTTCAAGCTTAAAATGTTAAAGTTGTTACTTGTCTGATGTAAAGAATTGTCTCGTGTGAAAATAGTATGTTGCTGTTGTATTATGTCAGCACACACAGTAATAATTATACACTAAAATTCCGGGGATGAGAGCGAGTAGGATGATGATGTGTACGGAGTAAGAAGGAGAAACTATTGCAGCTAAAATCTGTTTCTAAAACATTAGATGGACTCTGCATTGCGCACATGTGCTACACACATGGGCGTAGATCCCGGGGGGGGGGGGGGGGGGCAGGGGGGCCCGGGCCCCCCTGGAATTAATGGGCCCCTCCTTGGGGGGGGCCCACTTCGTGATTTTAAAGTTAATGGTGTACGCAACATATATATATATATATATATATATATATATATATATATATATATATATATACATACACACACACACACACATATATATATATAAGATTATTATTTACAACGACGACAGACACTTTGACATGCTTTACATTCCTACCTTCGAGTTCCGTAGTTATTTTCCCCTACCCCTTCTGCGAAAGCCATGCATGGTATGGAGTTTTCTAGTGAGAACTTTGAAACCCTTAATTCCTAGAAACCGTTCATTCCAAAGGACGAAGCTAGGGTAGGGTTCCGTTAGCATTTCCTCCCCATTGTTACCCACACTACCTTGTCCTCTGAAACGACAGTATTATAGGTTGGTAGTCTGTTTTTAAAGTGGTTTTGATCTCGTGTGCGCCAGTCTTCTGCTTTATTGGCAAACATCAACATGGATAAGTTCGCGACGCGGAAGAAACGGAAAACAGAATCTGATTCTCACCTGGTAAGCTTGATTGTTTTATAAGTAGTGACTATTATTTAGGTAATATATTTTATTTAAGTGATTATGTAACGTTATTTTTTCCAGTAAATAAACAACTTAATACTTTAACAGTAATTATAGCAGAATTTAGTTTATTTACGAACTGAAACTTATATACCATTTTCTGAAATTTTTTAGCTCATCTCCATTCTGTAAGGCTAGCTGCTCTGTACGTTACATGTGAATATACAGGGAATAATTTTTTTCCTCGTCAATATGGAATTTAAAATCACTCCCCTTTTATTATCAAACGATAATTTTCACAATTCATGGCCGATAATCACTTTATAACATTTGTTATTTGATAACTGCAACACTGCACGAGTAAACAGAAGTAAGAGTGAGAAAGAAGTATTTAAAAGTTACACATCCGTATTTAAGTTAATAAGGAAGCAAACGCGTCTCTTTAATAACTAATCAAGCGGCATATTTTAACTAAATAATTCACTGCCAAAATACTGATTATACTAAATATAAGCCGAGAAATGTATGTGGTTCAATTAGCTGTAGGATAAATTTCATAGTTCTGTCTCCGAGATTTTTCATTTGTGTCATTAATTTTTTTTTCTTTTTTACCTGGTCGATGCCTTTATTAAATAAAATAGTCTTTAAGGGTTTTAATATGATTCGATCGTTCATTTGATGTTTATCCGTTTATTAGCTTTGGCGCTTTGGGTTTTTAGGGCGCATCAAAAACTGTGAACAAAGAATTTCACGAACAGCATTTGAATCGCAGTAATTATGTGATGTGGCATAAAAAAAACCCGACAAATTGCGAGTCGAACTCGCGCACGAAGGGTTCCGTACCATTATCTATAAAAACGGCAAAAAAAAAAAAAAATCATGTCTGTTGTATGGGAGCCCCACTTAAATATTTATTTTATTCTGTTTTAGTATTTCTTGTTATAGCGGCAACAGAAATACATCATTTGTGAAATTTTATTCTGTTTTCACGTTTGTTGTATGGGAGCCCCCCTTAAATATTTGTTTTATTTTAATTTAATCTTTTATTTTTAAATTGAAATTAGAATAAACACTTTTGGAAAATGGTAATGTATGGGTGGGGTGTTATCTATTTGCATTATATTCACGTATATTTTTTTATAGATTTTTTTCATGGATATTTTATGTATTTAGGTTAGCAAATTATTAAAACATGTTTGAGAGATCACTTCTTATAGTCATTAATTAATAATTACTCAAACATATGTTGCTCTGCTTTATTGTTAATATCACTTACGTAAAAATAAAGTGTATAACATACGAGCTTATCATCCAGAGAAGACTTGTTTCGGTTGACCTCTAGCGCAAAATTCTTAAACCACAGAAATCACGCCCCTCCCCCCCCCCCCCCCCCCCCCCCCCCCGAAATCCTACAGATTTGCGCCCATGGCTACACACATCCTCATGTGAACGGTGACTGCAATGCACTTGTGCCACACACATCCCTGAGTGAACACTGTCCATGCCACTGATAAATATGTCGTAGCTGAAAATTTAAATTTAACTTATATTATTATCTAAATTGGTTTAACTTTTTTTATTTGATACTGTTTCCAACGCAGACGGGATCGCGACGCGCTCCAGGTTCGGAGCTGGCTGGCGGCCCTGCACGGCCACTGACGTCACGCGCCGTCCACTGACATAAGGTATGCATGCGTGCCTTGCCGGATTAGAAGGGCCTCGTTACCCTCTCTCGTCCCCGCGGCTCCCCCTGGACAGTTCCGCCTTAGGCCATTGCCAATGACCCTTTTAGCGGCCTGGGAATCCTGCGGGTTTCCCGATGCCGCCGAGCGGAGTGGCGCGAATAAACTCCGCTTTTCTGGACTTTTCGGGCGTCGGGTTGGCCCAAGGTGACGTGACACTTCCAACACCCCCCCAATCGGTTCCAGAAATTTTGCCAAGAGTATAAAAGCAGTGACGCTGGCCTCCGCGAGAGTCCTGAGCGAAGAGCGAAGAGCGGAGAAACGGAGAGAGATTCCCCCTCGGGGAGTGATACTGGCGATACCCGTGTGCTGAGCGAAACGGATCCATCGGAAAGCGATACCTACCTGCGAGAAGTCCTGGCGAGCCAGTCGGGTGCGACGAGCGATAGTTGGGGACTGCACTGCGGCGCGGTGTGGGTGAGTGTGCGAAGGAAGCGGACGGAGGCGGACAGAAGAGCGACCCACTGGTGAGCCAAGCTCCAGTGAAGAGTGTTAATGTTTCAATGACCAGTGTAAGACTAATTGTTGTGGACAGAGATCTTTAGTGCATTAATTAAATTTATGGTGTAGACATTAGTAATAAAAAATAAAACTGTACCAATCACTAATAGTTCTCATAGGGCCAATGAATGAACGTACTATTTGTCGTAAGGAAATACTGTAATTCTGATGTAATGTGATAAAAATAAAACCTACTTTTACATCTACTGAAGCAGTACTAGCAACTTTGACCTATTTAGTCAGATCTTTGTTTCCTGGAATTAAACGCCCGAACCCAAACGACTGTATCATTGCCTCCAATACAACAATAATGCGCCGATCCGACCGCTATTACGATTATTGCAACTCTTAACAAATATTCCATTTAAAACTTATTAAATGTGTCAAAAAAGTTTTCTTAAGTGATTTTCACATCGGGCCCTTTATGTTTATGAAATTTGTATTTTGATTTCAGTATATTTGAAAAAAATATACATTTCCCATTTTTATTGATTTGCATGGTCTATTAATGATCATATCTTAAAACTTTTTCTCTATTAACAAGCAGATCAATGTTTCTAGAATATTTAGTGTCCATACTGAGAGTCTACTATATAAATGCTATAGAAATTTGTAATTGTTGAGAGAAATTATCGTTGAGGACCTTTCATTTTTCTGTGTGTCGCACAAGGTTTGCGGCGGTAAACTTTTGATATGTAGATTCTTCCACTGTAAAAAAAGTGCAGCTTAACAATTTATTGACATTGATTTGATTTCAGTTTATTTCTATAACTAATTGTTCGTGATTATATTTAAACGAATTATTTAAATTAAATTTGCAAAAAACTGTAAATAATATTTAAAATTAAAAAGAATGCAATTTTTCATCAATGTTTTCTTATGACGTTATCACGTAAAATTATTGTACGTAAACCGACTTTACAGACAACCCCCCCCCCCCCTTTTTTTTAGTTTGATTCACTGAGGTTCTACTATAATAATTACGTTTACGAAATGCATTATCGTGGAGCGTTGCAAGAAACTTTTATTTAGGACTGCACGTTTTCGGTGTGACACACGTTTTCGGAGGTAAAATTTTCACGTGTTACTAGAAAACGTTGATATTACCACTGTACAAAATTTCAGTTGGCAGAAAATTTCCCAGAGATTAGAAAACCTTAATTTCGTGGAAACGAAAGTCAACCCAGCCCTTGCGGCTGTAGCACTGTCGCAGTACATACACAATACTGTTACGCTTGGAAAACTCAAGCGATGCAATCAATGACGCTAGCCTCTTGAAAATATGCCACTTTAAAGCTTAATAAATATGCGAAAAACTCTTCTTCCAGTGATCATTACGTCGGAACCTTTATTTTAATGTGGATCGTGTTTATATTCCCGTGACTGAGATAAAAAATAACGCATTTCATGACTCAATTGATTTAAATCTTACCTTTAATTCTAACACTTGCAAAATTTTCAATTTAATTGTGTGTAATAGTGTTTCTAGTTGTAGATTAGTTTTAGATGCATGGGGAATTGACTGCTGTCTCTGTCATTTAGTACATACTGCACGTTTCTGGTAATACCAATACGCACAAAGTCTACAGCGGTAAATTTTCGTAAAGTTATTAAGCTTAGTTGACTCTACCACACTGCAAAAATTAAGCTTAAGCTGTGAACAATTTTTCGCTAGTTGTGTATTATTTTGGTTTTGGTTTCCTGCGCGTACTGGACGCAAGAAAGCCTGGCTTGGACCGATTGTCGCGTTACGCCTACGGACTGCGTGGATTATGTGCAGGGGGTGGGGGAGAAGGCTTCTTTCTCTTTGTGATTTGCTTCCCATTGCCCGCTCCAAGTAACACTGTGGAGGTATAGAGACTGAGATAGTTTTGTAAGACCTTCCAACGATGCCCGCTAGATGGTAGGCTTCGGAGCTGCGACTTTCGCGGAAGCTGTCTCGCGATTAACTTATTTATGACCCGCTAGCTTATACACGATCCGGCTGACTGTATATTATTAATAAGCAAGCATTTCTGAAACAAATAAGGCAATTTACAGCTTATTCTGACATATGACTGTATCTTACTCTGCAATAATCCCCTTTAAGTTCCCGAACAAAATTCTCATTGAGACGTAAAACAGGATTGAGTCAGAAATAAACCATCCTAGTTTATATGTCAGTTGTAACTACGGCGTTATTTTATCATGGCTTGAACCATTGGTATGTCTAAGTCGCATGAATCCTACATTCTTTAACTCGAAAGTAGTAAGTTTTTAACAAAAGATTTGGTGAGAGAACAGCAATGTCATAAGTACACCCAGTATTGAGAACTGTCCAATCTTAGAAACGTCACATGACTCATATTATATGGTTACTGTTGTGACACGTATCGTAGCACTGTCTTAAAGACAGCACAGTAGCTTTAAACAATCTCACACTTCATGTAGGATTTTTAATTTTTTTTACACTTTTACTTTAGAACAAGTTTTTAAAAAAAATTTTACTCTATACTTCCCTTACATTCGTTGTTCTACCAAAACATTTACACCTATTCACGTGGTGCAATATAATGGGTGTAGAAATGCGTGCAAGTGAGAATAATTACGAAGAATTATGCAAACTGTTACATTCATGACAATAAACTAAGATGATATCAACCAATGCAAAGGTATCACGATTAAAGTATAAAAATAGCATTTAAATACAAATAAAACAAAAAGGAATGCCGTGGCGCGTGTGACCTAGCCTTAAGGCGGTAGTGTCAAAAATTAATTTTATTTACAAAACCCAGTAAAAGTTAAGGGTTTAGGGATTGTGAGAAAAACCAATATTTATTGATCTATAAATATAAACAATAATTTAGTTATACACGAAACAGCCACGAAATAAAAATTAACTTAAAAAGGTATACAAACCAATTACAGGTATTTTATTCATGCTAGAGTTATTCTAACATAAAAAATAGCCTTGATAGAGCCTCACCTTGCTGGTAGTACCGCCTTAAGAGAGCCACAACTCGCTGGTAGTACCGCCTCGAGCGAGCCTCACCTTGCTGGTAGTTCTGCCTTCAGAGTGCCTCACCTTGCTGATACTGCCGCCTTGAAAGAGCCTCACCTTCTTGGTAGTACCGCCTTAATAGAGACTTACCTTGCTGGTAGTTCCACCTCGAGAGAGCCTCACCTTGTGGGTAGTACCGCATTGAGTTAGCCACACCTTGTTGGTAGTACCGCTTTCAGAGAGCCTCACCTTGGTGATAATGCTGCCTTGAGAGAGCCACATCTTGTTGGTAGTACCGCCTTGAGAGAGCCTCACCTTGTTGGTAGTTCCGCCTTGTGAAAGCCTCATATTGCTGGTAGTTACGCCTCGAGAGAGCCACACCTTGTTGGTAGTACCGCAATGAGTTAGCCTCACCTTGTTGGTAGTACCGCCTTGAGAAAGCCACACCTTGCTGGTACTGCCGCCTCGAGGGAGCCTCACCTTGCTGGTACTGCCGCCTCGAGGGAGCCTCACCTTGCTGGTACTGCCGCCTCGAGGGAGCCTCACCTTGCTGGTACTGCCGCCTTGAGGGAGCCTCACCTTGCTGGTACTGCCGCCTCGAGGGAGCCTCACCTTGCTGGTACTGCCGCCTCGAGGGAGCCTCACCTTGCTGGTACTGCCGCCTCGAGGGAGCCTCACCTTGCTGGTACTGCCGCCTTGAGAGATCCTCACCTTGCTGGTACTGCCGCCTCGAGGGAGCCTCACCTTGCTGGTACTGCCGCCTCGAGGGAGCCTCACCTTGCTGGTACTGCCGCCTCGAGGGAGCCTCACCTTGCTGGTACTGCCGCCTCGAGGGAGCCTCACCTTGCTGGTACTGCCGCCTCGAGGGAGCCTCACCTTGCTGGTACTGCCGCCTCGAGGGAGCCTCACCTTGCTGGTACTGCCGCCTCGAGGGAGCCTCACCTTGCTGGTACTGCCGCCTCGAGGGAGCCTCACCTTGCTGGTACTGCCGCCTCGAGGGAGCCTCACCTTGCTGGTACTGCCGCCTCGAGGGAGCCTCACCTTTCTGGTACTGCCGCCTCGAGGGAGCCTCACCTTGCTGGTACTGCCGCCTCGAGGGAGCCTCACCTTGCTGGTACTGCCGCCTCGAGGGAGCCTCACCTTGCTGGTACTGCCGCCTCGAGGGAGCCTCACCTTGCTGGTACTGCCGCCTCGAGGGAGCCTCACCTTGCTGGTACTGCCGCCTCGAGGGAGCCTCACCTTGCTGGTACTGCCGCCTCGAGGGAGCCTCACCTTGCTGGTACTGCCGCCTCGAGGGAGCCTCACCTTGCTGGTACTGCCGCCTCGAGGGAGCCTCACCTTGCTGGTACTGCCGCCTCGAGGGAGCCTCACCTTGCTGGTACTGCCGCCTCGAGGGAGCCTCACCTTGCTGGTACTGCCGCCTCGAGGGAGCCTCACCTTGCTGGTACTGCCGCCTCGAGGGAGCCTCACCTTGCTGGTACTGCCGCCTCGAGGGAGCCTCACCTTGCTGGTACTGCCGCCTTGAGAGATCCTCACCTTGCTGGTACTGCCGCCTCGAGGGAGCCTCACCTTGCTGGTACTGCCGCCTCGAGGGAGCCTCACCTTGCTGGTACTGCCGCCTCGAGGGAGCCTCACCTTGCTGGTACTGCCGCCTCGAGGGAGCCTCACCTTGCTGGTACTGCCGCCTCGAGGGAGCCTCACCTTGCTGGTACTGCCGCCTCGAGGGAGCCTCACCTTGCTGGTACTGCCGCCTTGAGAGATCCTCACCTTGCTGGTACTGCCGCCTCGAGGGAGCCTCACCTTGCTGGTACTGCCGCCTCGAGGGAGCCTCACCTTGCTGGTACTGCCGCCTCGAGGGAGCCTCACCTTGCTGGTACTGCCGCCTCGAGGGAGCCTCACCTTGCTGGTACTGCCGCCTCGAGGGAGCCTCACCTTGCTGGTACTGCCGCCTCGAGGGAGCCTCACCTTGCTGGTACTGCCGCCTCGAGGGAGCCTCACCTTGCTGGTACTGCCGCCTCGAGGGAGCCTCACCTTGCTGGTACTGCCGCCTCGAGAGATCCTCACCTTGCTGGTACTGCCGCCTCGAGGGAGCCTCACCTTGCTGGTACTGCCGCCTCGAGGGAGCCTCACCTTGCTGGTACTGCCGCCTCGAGGGAGCCTCACCTTGCTGGTACTGCCGCCTCGAGGGAGCCTCACCTTGCTGGTACTGCCGCCTCGAGGGAGCCTCACCTTGCTGGTACTGCCGCCTCGAGAGATCCTCACCTTGCTGGTACTGCCGCCTCGAGGGAGCCTCACCTTGCTGGTACTGCCGCCTCGAGGGAGCCTCACCTTGCTGGTACTGCCGCCTCGAGGGAGCCTCACCTTGCTGGTACTGCCGCCTCGAGGGAGCCTCACCTTGCTGGTACTGCCGCCTCGAGGGAGCCTCACCTTGCTGGTACTGCCGCCTCGAGGGAGCCTCACCTTGCTGGTACTGCCGCCTTGAGAGATCCTCACCTTGCTGGTAGTACCGCAGCAGCTTGTCAGGACTCACGTCTGGTCTCATCGCAGGCCCGTCTAGTCGCACACTGCCAAACAAGCCTGGCGCCAATACCATTGTGCCTGACACACTCGACTGTTGAGCTGAAAATACCAGGATTATCGTACAAGCACCGGAATATCGCACTCTAATGTTCGTAATGTTTAAATATAGGCATTATAATATTTCAAAAAGAGAGTAATTATGCTTGTTTGTATAGGGTAAACTCGAAAAATATTGGATAGATAATAAATTTTTAATAATTTAGATATATAATTTTTTCTTTATTGAAACAAAATATTTCATTTAATATGTTTATATAAAATTTTACATACGGTTTAGCAATATTTTGAACACTAACCGGAGACGCACGTCCTAATGACTGTTTGCCCAAACCGTGATAGATAACGAATTAACTAAGTCGCGCCGGCACGTGGTGCACATTTACTTTGCAATTATGCAATCTTATGTATCCTTAACTACTTTATATGTATCTCACAAGTGAACGTATTTTTTGAATCTTCATTCTGTGTTTCTGTCACTATATTTGTTACCATATTGATGCAGTATGGAAAATTTAAATTTGATTTTGATGTCCCGATACACATTACTTGACACTTAAAATTTTTTAAATTATAATTTTCTTAGTGATTCGTAAAAATATGCTGGCTCTGTTAAAAATATTTATCCACCTGTGCGAAGCCGGCAGCACAGATAGTATTCTATAAAACATCTGCAGCACTGACGATGCTAACAAGTTGGCTCGGTGAAACTATTGAAATACCGTTTTCTGTTTATGCGTGTGGCTACTCACTTGCTAGTTAACTCTCTGATTCGTAAAATCATTTAGTGTTAAGTGTTCACCGAAGTTATGAACTTTCGAAATTAAAAAAAAACATAAACTGGAACGAAAATTTTAGTTGCAGTTTTATTACGGACAGGAGAAAAAATAAATAAAATTGAATGAAACAAAAAAAATTGGCTAGAGACAAAAAATATACGTGTGGAGCACGCCCTGCCAGAGCCACGGACTTTGAAGTAAGACCAGCACCGACGTATTTACTGCGTCATGTGCAAGTATGTGAATACATTTGTTTTGTTTTGGCCCGATTAGGAATTTAATTTTTATTTATTTTTTGCTACGGACAATGACGTATGCGGGCAACAGTTCGAACATTTTGTTCACTTAACTCTCAGCTGCTGTAGACGAGTTGTTCTCTCATTTGCAAGCGGTATTAACCTTTTTAGCATTTTGAGTTTCGATCCCTGCAATAATTTGGCGAGACTGACATTTTTTTTTACGTAAATCTTTACGTTACGATGTGGGCCAGGACAGTTACTGCCGCGCAAGCTAAGTGCTCCACTCCCTTCATGGCGAGCACGCACAGTTCTCTCCGCTCGCGCGAATATTTGAACGCTCGAATTGCACTGCTAGGGTGAGCAGGACTTGCAAACACCGCGGGTGTAACGGCGCATTCCTGCTGTGTTCGAAGCCAGAGAATAACCTTTTAAGTTTGCAGGACTGATTTCATGAACTTTTCATTACTTCCGCTTGAATTTAGTTTTGCTGACGAACGAAAGTTTTCGCCGAGACTTGCGGAAACGACACTAAATTTCAGGAGTGTAAAACACTAAATGCTTGACGAATAATATTTATTTTTTTCTACTGAGAGAAAACATTACTACCATTTTGCTGGCCAGAATGGAAGAATACTTTGGTACTTTTGAAGTGTTACATTTCCGCCGTTTCACTGTTACAACGTGTTACTTCCCCAAGCCATTAAAATCTCATTAAAACTTACTTAGTGGGACGTTTAAGAATATCTTTAAGACTGAGTGGTAGTGTTATTTATACCATTTGAGTTTTGTTCAAGCCAACTTTGAAGAACTGCGCTTTGTCAATATCTTTGTATATTATGAATTATATTAAACTGGATGAATATTTTGTCTGGAAACAGTACGAAGCCGTGGTACTTATTTATAAGCAGTGGCGAGGCGTGAGGTTTACATTAGGGGAAACAACAACTCCGTTCACCCCAAAACATGTCCGGGGGGGGGGGGGAGGGGGGTCCGGGTGCCCTCCCCCGGGAAAATATGGATTTCAAGGTACAAAAGGGTGCTATTTATGTAGTTTTCTTACTGAACATTGACTATTCCACAGGTAGAAAAACTGACATTTTTTTAATTATAAATTATTTTTGAAAAATAATAATGTTTGACTTACATTATTCTGATAATAAAATACCTACTCTACATTATTTATATACTAATTGGGAGTGTAGTATCATCGATATCTGGTACAAAATATATAAACAGACAACACATGGCAAAGTAAGTACTTAAAATAAAGAGAAGAACCTCATAAAAATGTACTTCTTACCTTAAATTTTATATTTCAGCTCAATTCTGCGGTTTTTAGTTGCGAAGATATCGATCACATCATCATTGAAAGATGATCCACGACGTAGTTTCTGCAGAAGTTTTTTTTCAATGCTGAGTAGTGCAAGGGCAGACAATCTTTCCTGACGCTGGCTGTTCCGCAAGTAGTCTTTAATTCGCTTCAAAGCTGAGAATGATCTCTCAGCTGAAGCACTTGTAGCTGGCATTGTCAAGATAAGCTTTGACAGTTTTAGTGTTTCTGGAAATACGTCACTTAGTTCGGATGCTACCAAATACAATTGGAAATCTGACACAGTACATTTGTGCATGTCACTGTCCGTGAATAAAACGTACAACTCACTTCTTAAGCTTGGTAAATCAAAGAATTTCCCGTAGTTTTTCTTCAGAGATACGAAAGCTTCTTCTGGGAAGTTTTGTGAATGCTGAAGGAAAAGTTTGCTATCCAACAAGCTTACGAATTTTAGCTTGGGTACTTCTGAAAATCTTTGATTTACATGCACAATAATGGCATCCACAATTTGAAAAAAAAGTCTTCTGTAAATAACTTTTTTATCCTCACCCGAGGAAAAATCTACACGAGCGCGTTTTGCTGTTGGGAGAGTATTTTCACACTCTGAGCAAACATTTCCCCACACTCGGTCAAAATCATTTCTTAAATCGTTTAGAAAGGTTTTAAAGTTTTCAATCTTCTTCATACAGAAATTTATGTCACTGATTTTAGTTTGAAGTATTTGGAAAATTGAATCCGAATGCGGGAAAATGTACGAAAATATGACAAGAAAGAAATTAAAATCGAAATCATTCAAATGTGATAAAAGACCACGGGCAGAACATAATGTTTCGGAATCCCACTTGTCAGCATTTTCTATCATAGCTCTAAGAAGATCTGCTATATTTTCCTTGTGTTCGTACACAGTTTCTACAAGCTTACTATTGTAATTCCAGCGAGTTGGAGCAAGCGCGGGAAACCTCTTTTTCACCTCTGCATCTAGAGCCTGCATCCTCTTCGTTGATTTTCCAAAAAAACTGCCAAACGCTGTTAGAGAGATGAAAAATACCTTGCACTGTTTGATGTAACTTACAGACTGCGAAAGAACAAGATTTAACTTGTGGGCGTAACAGTGAACAAAAATAGCTTGATCACAGACTGCTCTAAGTTTTGTTTGCAGTCCACCATGCTCTCCAGCCATCACTGCAGCTCCATCATATGTCTGCGCTACTAATTTATCGACACATTTAAAGTCTTCTAAAATTTGTATGGCATGTTGGTAAAGTCCATTAGCTGTTCTATCATCACTGACATCCACGAACTTTAAAAATCTTTCCTCAACATCCCCATTTCTTGTAACATATCGTAGTACTGAGGATAATTGAGATTTGACTGATATGTCGGTTGTCTCATCCAAAATCAGTGCCACAAAAGGTGACTCCGATATTTCTTTTTTTACTTCACGTATCAGTAAGTCAGACAGAGAAAACAGAATATCATTCTGGATGTCACTCGATAAACCTGTGAAAACTGTTGAGTTCTCAAGGTGAGCTTTGAGCTCATTGTCATATTCAGCCAATTCATTAAGAAATTCTATATAATTACCCTTGTTAAGTGACAAAGTAGACTCATCGTGACCACGAAAAGCCAGTTCTTGTTTAGCCAAAAAACAAGTTGCTCTTATCAGATGGCTCACGATCCGTCTGTTTTTCCGCACTTTCTCATTATGCATCTCAATGCCTAGCCGATACTGACTGCTTACCGCGAATTCAATACGTGTTTTACCGAACTGTTTGAGTTCTTTCAAACACATAATGTGGCTGTGGGATAATTTGTGCCGTTTTTCTGCTTTCTGAAGATTATTTAAATCGCAAAAACCGGAAGTACTCCACACTGAATTTTCTTTTGAAAAGAGTAAGCAAGGCCAACAAAAAAGTTTCATCAGTTTCTTGCAGCCACATAACCAGGTTATATGTTCGTAAGTGCGTGGATGAAAATGCCTAGTAAATGCTTTTACTTTTGTCTCCAGAGCTAACGGAGGTATAGGTCTGCCACTGAGGATTATTTCATTTTTTTGTTCAAAAGTTAAAGCACTAAACGGACTGTTTATTAGTTTTTCTATAATACATTTACAATTATTGACGCATGATTCCTCTGAGTCCAACAAAAAAGCATTACCTGAAAATCCAGGTTGAGAAACCTCACTACTCGCCATTATTCTGGCGTGGAAGCTCTCTTCATCGCAGCTTCCAGCCCGCGGTATAGCCCGCCACACTACGCATGCATATCGCAGCTCGTGTATTGAAAGAAAAGTTTACGGTTTATTTATAGACCACAACTATTCACTTTTAAAAAAAAACGTTTAAGCATATTTTAAGATAATCGATACTCATTAGTTAACGTTAAAACATACGTATAATGTTTTATCCTTTATATTTCACACGTGGTTCTTATACTGTTTTTGCACAACTGGAAGCTGCAGGCGAGGCCGCTTCCAGGCCAACGGCAACTCCCGCAAGCCCAGTTCGTAGTTCCTTTTATCCCTCCTAGATAGAAGCACCAGTCCAGCTGCGCGCGCAGATAGCAGCTGGTCGTTGTTAGTATGGGCGGACTGCTCGTACGGTTAGATTGTGACATGCATCTACAATGCCCATGATTTTTTTTGTTATTTATTACATTTTCTAGATAATATAAAAAGTAAATATTTTTATTGTTGTTTACTGGTTAATGGAAGGGAAGCGCCGCTTCCACAGCTTCCATGGACGCCTCGCCTCTGTTTATAAGGTACCTAAGTAATGTTGCTTCATGTTACCTTCTTAACCTTTAACTCGAGTAGAGATTTAGAATGGTTTCAGGTCGCTTAAATATTTTGCATTTTAGGATTTCACTTTTGGACTTCCTACTCACAGTGGAGTTACAATTTTAACGGAAGAGTTGAAATGCTCTCATATGACGAGGGTCGTGGGTACGAAACCAACGAGCGTGACTCATGTTTATGAGCGTCGAGTCGGATTCGGAGCTCATTTGAGGCCTCACTCGCCGTACTGGGCATTTCATATTCTTGTCATTAATTTTATTGAAGGGAAATCACTACCAGTTTATCACAATAGTTCTCTTGCATTTTTCTTCGTCTCAAATTTTTTCGCCAGATATTTTTCTAAACGTTAGTCGTGAGCAGTAAGATGTCACGCAAGGGACGTTTATTGGTAACACTTGCGAGACTTTGCACCTTTATTAGACCACCCTTTGGACGAAAAATCACATTTAAGTGCGCTAAAAATAGTTGCACGGTTATGCTTCAGGCTAAGACCGTATCAAACAAACAAGACCACTCCACTGATCCCTTGAAGTGATTGTTAGGGGGTTATGAGCTTTAAATATCTTATTTAAGAATTTTTTTTAAATGAATAAACAACAAATTTATGAGTAATGTTTTTAAAAAGTAAGACTTTGCAACTGGGCAAACATAACTGGTAGTATAATGTTTTAATAACACTGAGCTATAATATTTTTAAAATGTAATTCTAATAACCAGTACATAGACATTTAAAAATTTCGTCTGCTCGGAACACTCTCATGTAACTCGTACGTAAGGGTAAAAACTAATTTGGAATTGCCTGCCAAGTAATCAACACGTACTACACACCAAATGCTAGGGCGTGCGTTAAGGGGCCAGAATGGCAATGCGGTGGCAAAATGAGCACATTACATTATATACTTAAGTAAAATAGTTTCAGTGGGACAGTAAGAGAGTGAGAACAGTTAGTTCGTGGCTGTATTGCGAGTTACAAGCTTCCGAAACGCGCGAATGGTTTTCTAACTAACTAAGCTAACCAAGGGTGAAATTTCCTCAAGCTGAAACAAAAAATATACTTTTAAAATAGTTTTGCGTGTGTATTGACGTATCAAGAGTGATAGATATAAATGTTTCTAGATGATAATGGTAACAAATATTGAAACAGCATAAGAATTAACTTTGCTTTAGCTATGAAACTGTTAAGTAATGATTGTGGTTAAAAAGACGGTTGTTCATACTGTTACATTATATAACTTGGTTCGAACAAATATCTTAATTTACACTCGATAAAATTGAGCAAATTTTACACAATAGATGAATAAATACATGTAAGTAATACATAGCCTTCATGTAGACAGTGCAGCCGTAAGTTGTTCCATTTGTATGGATGTACCTCAATAGTTAATGTGAAACATGAATTATACCTACTCTTCCATATTCTATGATATATATTTCTATGTACTTCTTAATATGCATGTCTCTATGACATTCGTTCATCCATGGTATATTTGTTTAATTTTATTTTGAATCTGAATATTAACATATTTAAATTGCAGTTGAAACATAGATCGATTTCTTACACCCAAAAACAACTATTTAGTAAATTTAAACGAAATCGTTACATCCGGTTTAGAGAACGTCAGTACAGGAAAATTTTTATTGTTTATTAGTATTTGATGTCTTCGTAGTAATATTATAAAAAAATACAATGTTCATTCAGCACAACGATCTGGTAGCTGTCAAAAATTATTAACGTCCGGGAAGTATTGTTGTTTGGTAGGACCCGCGCTTCGCGACCCACCAACAGTTCCTGCCTCGGCCACCGCGGGTGTTGGCAGCACCAGCGGGCTTGTCCAAGAAGAGGCCTCACGAGGGGAGGAGAAGTGGCTCTCGGCCACACACCTGCTCTGGTGTATATTTGGGACATTGTCTCAGGTCTGTTGTACCTGCCGTCTCTGTCAAGACTCAAGGCTTTATATTTCTAGACTTCGATATCACCATTGACCGGGTCGGCTAAATATACCGGCGAACCTATTTCAGTCATGGTGGCAGACCGTCAGTGGCGTGGCTAGGATTTGAGCTAGGAGGGGGCTCAAACATTGACCTATGAACAGTATTTATGTATGTGCGCATGCTTACACACGCATACACCAGCAATAATTGTTTTTTGAAATGTGTTTACCAATATAATATATAAGAGCACTAATACTTACAGTAATTAAAGCATTGAAACAATATGTGTTGTATTTAACACCCATTTATAACAAGAGTATTGTTCAGAGTAAAAAAAAAGTAATAAATCAAGAAGAATCCATTCATACACGGGTCATTCTCATTGAAAGGGATTATTTTCAAGCTAAAAATGTTTTAAACTAAATTTTTCTTAAAATTCATGAAATATAATTATAAATGATCACATTAGATTTCTCACAGTAATAAAGCAAATGGTCAAGATGATTCCATTAAATTAATGAAGTAAAAAAGTATTTAAAAATTGAACTGTCCACGGAGGAGACATCAGTGTCCACGGAGGAGATTTTTAAGAAAACGTGTGGTCAAGACTAATACAATGGCAGAGGAAAAAAACATGTATTTGTGCACGAAGAAACATTTAATTAATACTTTACTTAAGGACTGTAGACTAAACTTAAAAAAGGCAAAATATTTTGATTAAACTGCCTTCTTACATACCAATCATATCTGTTTTTAACTTTCCATGTTGAAATAAACTTCACAGATTAACAAATATCCCCTAACATAAGTAGTATAGTTTGGGGGCTCCTGCGGCTGGCTTCTGGCTGTGGTGCTTGGTGCCGAGCCACATCTCTGACGTCACGTCTATCTGTGACGTCACGGCGGTCATCTTGGATGAACTTGACCTTGACCTTTGACCTTGACCTTGACCCCGGCGGCCATTTTGGATCCGCCATCTTGGATGACGTCATTTCTTTTTTCTCGAACTTTCCGCCATTTTGTTTTCCGCCATTTTGAATTATGACGTGACCGTTGCAATTTCCGTTACGTCCGCCATCTTTAACTTTTTTATTTATTATCCGATTTTAATGAAAAAAAAATAAAAAATTATAAAAAAATTAAATTAATAAAATTTTAATAAATTTTTTTTAAACAAACGAACATTTACGACACGGAGCTCGGAGTCCTCGGTTCGAACCCGACGAGGTCAAAAAATTAAAAATGGCGACCGATCCTTCCCCCTGTGGTGGCTGCTGACAGACTGGCCCCACCACTTTTTTCAAAGCATATATATCGACAGTGAGCATGACGTCATGTCCGCCATCTTGTCTTCGATGTTGGAAACCATCATCATTGTATCGGCGGCGAGAGTGCGCTAACGCCATGTTAGTTTGATTCTTACCCGCTAGAGTGCAGTAATCATTTATTACTGTGACACCCGCCATCTTGAAATTTGGCCGCCATCTTGAAAATCCGTAATTTTAATGCTAGAGATTCGGGAAAAAGTTCAAAATTAATTAAATAAATTTGTAATCTATATACTGATTGATTAGATCGACTAAGGTCCTTGGTTCGATCCCTGGTCGATACAAAACAACTTTAATTTAAAAAATACCACAAAAGTGTTAGGTTTGAGAAAATAAAAACACCACAAGTTCTTTTAAAAAAAAATTATTACATAAATTCAATACACTACTACAAGTACAAAAAATAATACACAGACATAGAACTAAAGTCTTGTTGATTTCTCGATTCAAACAGTCTTCTTATTGTATGGACTAAGCCCTTTACATGACTTGAAATGTCTATTCAGTCTATCAGGTCGACATATTGGTACACTACAATTTTCACACAAAACCGAATTATCGACTTCATTAAAAGGACAGTGATATATTTCATGTTGTTTAGCACTTCGAATAGTTGTAAATGTTTTGTTACAAAATATACAGCTTGATTCTGATGAATGTACAGCCAGTCTATTACAATTCCTGAGGTGTCGTTTTAATCTTCCATAGTGTATAAACTTGGTTAAACACCTGTTGCACTGATATTTAATACGTTCAGAGTTATTATTACAATTGTGTATTACATAATCACGTAATTTCAAGTTTTTGATCTTGTCACAGTACGTACAGTTGGGCGATGGAACACCGTTGGATGCTCCTTCCTTTATCAATGACACTGGAACTGTTGACAACCATTGTAACACTGCTGACATGTTAACTTCGAAAGCCTTTGAGGTTTGCTCTGCGGAAGATGTTGCATGCGTCGAAATCCCCTGTTGTGCTGAGAGAGGAGGTGTAGCTGTAGACGACGTAGTCGGCTGGTCATCTTCTACGATGTCGTCATCTTGAGCGAGACATGGTCGATGACGTCTGTGACCACGTCTGCGCCTTGGCTCTACTGCAGTGCTAGTTGGGACAGATTCACTGCCTGAACTTCGACGACGAGACGAGCGTCGTTTGGACGTCTGTGTAGAAGCATCACAGGTAGCAACAGGTTGCAACACGCTCATGTTTGGTGTTACACGTGCAGACGAGGCGACTACCTCAGCGATGCTAGCAGGAAGGATTGTGTGCGGTCTCATGTGATAGACGGCACAGTTTCCAGGTTCGCAACAATCTAATAGCTGCTTAGTCGGTTCGTAGGACACAGGAAAGTGCGCAAACCGCCAATGCTGAGCGCCTCCATCACAGGTTTCTGTATATGTATGTAGATACCCGGAATCCCAGTAGCTGTACTCGACACTGCTGAAGCTAGGTCTTGCGCTCACGTACACGTTAGCAGGATGAAACATAAACATCTTCTTGCAGGTCGAATGACAACTGAAGGCACGTACGTAGGTACGTCATTTATATATGCAGGCTCCTACTAACACTGTGCGTGCCATTTCTGCATTAACTGCGAGTTTGTACAGGCACAGACACGTTCAAACTTGTCACTTGGCTGCAAATCGTATATTGCACTAAGCTTGCGCAGGGAAGGACAGCCATAGTCGGTCTGTAGGTCTTCAATTTCAACTGCTCCGACATTACACAGATCTCGTACCCATTTCCTCTGTTCAGGTCCGGCAACGTATATTGTTTCGTTTTGAACTAGTAAATCTTGCAGTGTGTTTTTCACTTGGTGGTATGGGATTTTTCCTTCGTCCCACTCTAGTCCGTGATAATATTTGCATAGCCATTCGTTCGAGCGTTTACTTTTTTCGTCTAGTAGTTTCCAAGGATACGGGGGTCGGAAGCTGCGGGTTCGAGTCTTGTCTCCGTAGGTAACGGCAATTTCCTTGAGAACAAAGCCGTTTTGGCTCTGGAAACCTTGCAGGTTGCAGTACATCTTCTCGGTAGCAATGCTCGATCGTAACTGAATTATTATCGCAAACGAAACAGTATTTAAGTCAGAATTATCACAAGTTTGTCTCGACAATTGTATGATGCAAGCCGATCGTGAAGTATCAGACAAAAAGCATAGGTGTTTGGTGGAATATTTCCGCTAGTCGTTATCTCGATCCTACAGTCGATGATGTTTGAATTTAATCGATCATCCTGTTTGGAAATGTCAAACACCATTAACGGAGCCTTGTTCTTGAAACTGTCGGGACTCAGTATCGGTGACTGTCTCCGCCCATAGTAAGCTTGCTGAAACTTGGCATACATTTGATATGCGAGAAGAAATCTTCCACTTTCAAAGTCCATGTTCATATCAACGTACGGATAACTTTCGCTGTTTAAAAATATTTTTACATTACGTAATTGACAGTTATCGAATAAGGAACGACTTACTCCTGCATTGAGCTGTCTTCCGGTCTGAAGCCCGACGATGACGTATCTTGGTTTTTCCATAGCGAAGCTGGAATTTACTATCCAATTGATACGCTGACTATGAGGCAAGCCGGGATAAGTTTCCAGGCTCCAGGATCGGAATGGCACATCGAAGTTCTTGCCATTTGCTATGTTCTTCAACATCTTGACTCGTTCAACGGTGCTCACTTGGATGAGGGGCAGCGTCCACTCGATAGACTGTAGTGTTAGCGAGACATCTTGAGGGTTTTCTGCAGCGACGACAATTGCATTAATGTGCGTGTTGGCTAGAAGCAGTACGAGCTCTTGTTTCGAATTAATGATTATATGCCTGTAGTCCTCAGCGAATCCAAGAAGCATGGACAGAGGAACACAAACTTCGAACTTTCCTTCGGCATAAACCGGAAGCTTATATTCATCCTCGAGAGCCCAACCGGCCATCTTTGCAGCAGTGAGTTCATTTGGCGTGAGCGAAAGGTAATTTTTCATAGCAGATGTTATGCCTACATCTCTCGTCTGGTCTACCTCGACGCCATTGAGTACATAAGTAATGCGTTCGATGAGGTGAAGAATACCATTGCAGGATATTGTCGTCGTTGTCGGATGCGTACAATCCGCTTTTGTAAGCATGCCTCTTATACGTAGAAATGACTGTGAAGGTAAAGTACAAATATCTTGGTGCTGTACTGCAATGCGTACTTCCGATGGAAGTGCGTACGGTCCGAGCAGGAAAGGCTGGTACTCGTGCAATTCCATTTTCGTAATGCTGTCATCAAAAATGACCGGATCTTCCACGTTGAGGATTTCGTCTTCCATATTTATTCGGCACTTGTCCAATACTAAGAAGATACTTTATGTTGTCAGGTGTTAATGCACCGATGTCTGGTAGAGAACTGTTCTTATTCACGTCAATACGACTTCTTTTATAACTGTTCGGTGTTACGAACTTTATGCCCATCGCTTCAAGTGCAGCCGTAATGTAATTTCTTCGTCTTGAAAATTCACCAATCGTCCTCGCTGGTCAACGATTCTGACGACGACTTCGTGTGCGCACTTCACGACGACTGGAACGTAAATGATACTTTGCGGTACTTCGACCAGTTTATATCCTGGCGGGACCATCGGCGAAAATTCGTGCAGCATTTTGCTTAGTCTTCCGTTGAGATACGTTCCACTTGCCAAATTACAGTTTATTCTTATGACATTCACAGGCAAAATGTTTACTGCGCGCGTAGATTCGTACGTTCTTCCTGCATCATACACCTTTGATTCGAATCCTAACATCGAACCTATGGTCCCAGGTTTCGTAAAGTCGACAATTTCACTGCATGTTAGAATGCTTTTTTGAGTGTTTGGATTTCCACGCAGTTGAAAGTCTACATCCTGTGGTAACATATCCCTGATGTAATTTGCAATGTCGTCAATTTCGTAAGATCCAACAGGTAACTGTATTTCATGAGCGGTCCCATCGATTTTCAGGAAGCAGATCTTGCAGTTTTCCTCGTCGATATTCGGTATGGCATTATACGTTTGAAAATCTACGAGTCCGATACACCATTCTCCGTCTAAATCCAGAGGCGGGAAATGAACCGCCCGCAGCTCAGATGCGTGACCTGTCAATGTAAGTGTTATCGACATGACTAATAAATTACCATCACTGCACATCCTTTAAGTAGCAATTTTTATTTGTCAGCTAATTTTTGTTTGTTAAAAAGCGAAGACACAAGTGTCCGCAGTTTGTTTGATTAGGCATCTGTTCCGTTTCGTAATTGTAGAACAGTGTAGTGGTCCGACCCAGGTACCGCCTAAGTTCAGGCGGAGGTCTCAAATTACCGAAACTGTCGTAGTAAGTAGCTTTTTTTCCAGACTTTATATACGCTACCCAGTGCGTGCCGCGACCTGCCATCGTGTCTAAATTAATTATGGCGCGTTCGTTGGTTTTTGGTTTGCTGGGTAAAGTGTCTCGCATAAACACGCCGCAGAAATTTGGTATTTTCAATTTGCGAGTGTACTTTATTAAATCTACGTTGGTGAGCGGTCGTTTCGGCAATGAACTTAAGATTTTCGTTTCTTTTTCATGCCTCGGCCTGATTTGTGAGGACGTAAGTACAGTCCTGCGCCGTTTTTTTTACCAATGGCAATAGCTTCCATGCTTGCATTGTGTCGCTGTGCTTCTTTTAACTGCTTTCGCTCATTCTTCGAAGTGTTGACTGCCCGCACTATACCGCTCGTTGCACCGATGAGACCGCCGAGAGCACCCAATGCAGGCAAAAGCAAAGGAAGAAATCCTCCTATAATCTTCTTGTCGAGAGTCTGTAATTTTTGCTTGGCTTTTTGTATGCCTGCTCCAGTCTTGCGTTTGGTCTTGCGTGAGTTAGTCTTTGACTTGATGGTGCTGGATCGACGAGCACCCAGTCCTAATTTGGTCTTTGCCTTCATGATTTTAGATACGCCCCAGGCCGCGATTTTTTCTCCTAGACCCGCGTTCGACGATTTACTTATATCTTAGGCTTCCTGTGCCAATATCTCGTCGGCCCGGTGTCTGGATTCCAGATCCTTGCTGAGGGAATATGCGATATCGTGCTGCTTGCACTTTTCGTCGAGAGAATTAATGCCCACGTCACCGCGAGCTAACCTTTTCGCTAGTTTAGTACCGGGGCCGCAAAATCTGTAGCCGGGAATGTGTAGCTCGAATGGCAGATTGTTTATCAGCGAGTTCACGAGTCCTGCACCGCTGTGTTTTTTGTTCTTACCTCTTCGAGTCATTACGCGCAACTGACCAGAAAGTATAAATGTGTTTGATTTTATACAATTACTTGAGTACAATGCAGGTCGTCAAGCAAGACGTGTGTTTGCCCGTGCGCATTACGCAAGACGATGAAACTAGCGGTCGCGAATCACGACATGGCTTACTGTTGCCTTCTGCTGTACGATGCATAATGGCGGGACCGTCAAACTGTGGCAAGACGTGCGTTCTACTGAGTTTACTGGAGGAGCCAAACGGTCTTCGGTTCGAGAACGTTTACTTGTATTCCAAGTCGTTGCAACAGCCAAAGTACCAGCGCTTGGCCACTGTTCTACGCTCGGTGGATGGTCTGGAGTATTTTCCGTTTAGCGATAATACCAATGTTGTACCTCCAAGCGAAGCAAAGCCTAATTCCGTGTTTGTGTTCGACGATGTAATGTGCGAGAAGCAGGGCATTATACAAGAGTACTTTTCCATGGGCAGGCACGCCAAGGTAGACTGTGTATACCTGTGTCAGACGTACAGTAGAATACCCAAACATCTCCTACGAGATAATGCGAATGTTATAGTTTTGTTTCGCATGGACGAACCTAATTTACGTCACGCCTACGACGACCACGTAAACACCGACATGTCGTTTCAGGAATTCAAAGACATGTGTTCCTTGTGTTGGAAAGACGAGCACGGATTCATAGTCATCGTAAAGGACTGGCCTCTATATAAGGGCAGGTACAGACGAGGTTTCGATCAGTTTATCGCCAAACATGAGTCATAGCATTTCGAAATTCGGTCGTAGCAGCAAACATACTGTATGCCCCGACTCTGATATCCGCAAATACATTTCGCTACTGGCTCAAAAAGTAGACAGTGTGAAAAACGAAATAATAGAGTATCTCGTTGCCATCGACCAGCGTGTGGAAGCCTCGGATTCTCGCATTCGCGACATGATCGAAGTATCGAATGCACAAAGACGTGACGATTTGAGGACTTTTCAAAGTAGTCTGAAAGCATCACGATCTCACTTGTCAACAAATTCAGATTTTGCCACACACAAGAAAGAAGTTTCTGCGAAGGAATAAAAAAGTATATAAGGAGGTCTTGCAATAAGTTTTCAGCCAGTACAATGTCGGACCTGGCCAGTGACCTTCATCGAGCTATACAGTCTGTTCGTGAAAAATATTTACTTACTAGACGAACCAGACTTGCACGTGAGATGGAAAATGAGGAGATATTTAAACAAATCACTAGTCGCCTCGACGAACTTAAAAACATGGAAGTACCAGCTATCATTGTGAAGACAGAAGTTGAAGATGAAATGCCAACTGCAAAGAAGAGAAAGTATGAACCAGATCGAGAAGAAGAAGACTTAACAAGTACAGAGACCATGCACAAGAAAAAAATACCGAAAAAGGGACATCAAGAGAATGCAATGGTCCGACCATACCTGATATCGTTTACGAGTCGGAATAATGACACGACCTACGGAGTGCACAGAAAACGTAATAAGTGGTTCCTCGGTGCTAAAGAAATAGACTTTCTACCAGGAAATATCGTTCGCGTAGAAGAGTTCAAAACGCGCGGGACTCCGGGTCTGTACGAATTGCTGTTTCGCAGGGAGCCTAAAGGATATTCTCACAAAGACTTACAAGAGTACAAAAAACTGCTAGAGCTAACCAATGCACATTTTCGCGATAACGATCCAGATAGTGGTGTAGTGACGTAGATCATGAAAAAATCGACATTCTCGCTAATCTCTTCAGTGAACTAACAATACATGGCGAAGGTTTAAAAAAGCTAGAAAGTGGTCAGATATTTGACTATGTATATTGGGACGATCCTAATGAATTAGTTGATCGCCTTAGAATTCTACATGCTTCGCTTAGCGTAGGAAACTATTCGCACATCAACGAAATAGTCTCCATACTTGAAGAACTGAGGGAAGCCGGCTACATACAATGAGTCGAACCGGAATCGCTCACGAACTTCATGCTCCTGCTAGACGAAAATACCTTCGTCGCAAAGTCATAGTTTGTGGAATTGATGATTTATTCCAGGCGGACCTTGTTGAGATGATACCGTATTCCCGATTGAATAAAGGTTTCAAGTACATGTTGACAGTCATCGATGTTTATAGCAAGTTCGCTTGGGCTAGACCTGTCAAATCAAAGACTTCAACTGAAGTAGCCAAGGCCATGAACAATATTTTGCGTGATATACGTGTACCGTCGCACCTGCAAACGGACCTCGGGAAAGAATTCTACAATGCAACATTCAAGGCTTTGATGAAGAAGTATGGCATCAAACACTACTCTACATTTAGTAACGTCAAAGCCTCCGTTGTCGAAAGGTTTAACAGAACTTTGCGTTCCATGATGTGGCGGCAGTTCACGGCTAACGGAAATTACAAGTGGCTTGACATCTTGCCGAAACTAATAAACGAGTATAATTCCTCGGTGCATTCTACCACGAAAATGAAGCCAAAGGACGTAAGGGACAATCGCCTTCTTCGAACAGTGTTTTCCAACATGAAGAAGAAAGATCCACGAAAGCGTAAAGCTAACGTCGGTGACATTGTGCGAATCTCCAAGCAGAAAGGTATCTTCGAGAAAGGTTTCACTGCGAACTGGAGTCCCGAACTTTTCCGTGTGACACATGTTCGTGAATCAGAGCCTAGGACCTACTACCTCGAAGATTTGGACCACAAACCTATCCGTGGCGGCTTCTATGCCGAAGAGATTCAGCCTACGTTGTATCCTGATATGTACTTGGTGGAGAAGATTATAAAACGAAGAAACGGACTGTCCTACGTCAAGTGGTGGGGCTTTCCACCTCGCTTTAATTCGTGGGTGGCAGATGCAGACATCGAGAAATCCACAAGACTTTAGTTCTATGTCTGTGTATTATTTTTTGTACTTGTAGTAGTGTATTGAATTTATGTAATAAATTTTTTTTTAAAAGAACTTGTGGTGTTTTTATTTTCTCAAACCTAACACTTTTGTGGTATTTTTTAAATTAAAGTTGTTTTGTATCGACCAGGGATCGAACCAAGGACCTTAGTCGATCTAATCAATCAGTATATAGATTACAAATTTATTTAATTAATTTTGAACTTTTTCCCGAATCTCTAGCATTAAAATTACGGATTTTCAAGATGGCGGCCAAATTTCAAGATGGCGGGTGTCACAGTAATAAATGATTACTGCACTCTAGCGGGTAAGAATCAAACTAACATGGCGTCAGCGCACTCTCGCCGCCGATACAATGATGATGGTTTCCAACATCGAAGACAAGATGGCGGACATGACGTCATGCTCACTGTCGATATATATGCTTTGAAAAAAGTGGTGGGGCCAGTCTGTCAGCAGCCACCACAGGGGGAAGGATCGGTCGCCATTTTTAATTTTTTGACCTCGTCGGGTTCGAACCGAGGACTCCGAGCTCCGTGTCGTAAATGTTCGTTTGTTTAAAAAAAATTTATTAAAATTTTATTAATTTAATTTTTTTATAATTTTTAATTTTTTTTTTCATTAAAATCGGATAATAAATAAAAAAGTTAAAGATGGCGGACGTAACGGAAATTGCAACGGTCACGTCATAATTCAAAATGGCGGAAAACAAAATGGCGGAAAGTTCGAGAAAAAAAGAAATGACGTCATCCAAGATGGCGGATCCAAAATGGCCGCTGGGGTCAAGGTCAAGGTCAAAGGTCAAGGTCATCCAAGATGACCGCCGTGACGTCACAGATAGACGTGACGTCAGAGATGTGGCTCGGCACCAAGCACCACAGCCAGAAGCCAGCCGCAGGAGCCCCCAAACTGTACTACTAACATACATTATCATAATGGGATACATCATCATTGAATACACACTGATCCCGATTATTTACAATTTGGTAACTTAAAATACTCTTAATATCACTTCCCTCTACAACAGCTATGTCGTCAGCATCTGGAAAAACAAATTTACATCTGCCAGTTTTCCTCATAAATCTAACTGTAAATTCATTTAACCACATGTCTTCAAAAGCTATTACACCAATGTAATGTCGCACTGATCTCTTCCCACAAAATTGGACTACAACAAAGTCATTCAAGTTTAGAATGTCAATTTTAGCTTTGGTACAGTCTGCATTCGTGGAAATGTCTTGTGCTTCACAATCACTAACACTACTGTCTTCAGATGAATAAACCTCGGAATACCTTACCTTCGAACATTTACATACAGGAGATTTTAAGGCAGCAAGTGGTATTCTACCTATACCATAATGTGAACAGTCAATTCCAGGAGAGCATTCTGTGCAACTTAGTCGGTTGGCTTGTAAGAAGTCGCATCCTTTCTTCCAAGTTACTGAATGTAGTTTTCCAGTACCCTTAAATGTAGGAATACGTTCTGGTATGATGTTGTCTACTTCATGAATCTCTTCATTTGTAACCACAAGCACTTTTACACCTTTGCAATTGTCAGTAAGTTGGTGAATAAGTTTTTTGAAATTAGGAATGTCCACATCCCGTGCAACTAAATTGCGGTTCTCTTCAAGCATCCACCAACTACATCTGGGGCCCCCTTTCCATGTCCGCTCTCACTGTAGTGCCAACACATCTCCTCAACTCCAAACTTACAGTAATTAAAGCATTGAAACAATATGTGTTGTATTTAACACCCATTTACAACAAGAGTATTGTTCAGAGTAAAAAAAGTAATAAATCAAGAAGAATCCATTCATACACACACATTATTCGTAGGGTATTCACCAACATGACATAGTATGTATCCAATTATTATGAGTGGGAAAAAAAGTTCTGGTTAGTATAACCCAATTAATTAAGTACAGTTTTATTTATTATCTAATATTTACCCCGTTCGTTAAGTTATAAAGTTTTAATTGTCTGTCCACAGATCAATCGCTTTTTCATTTAGTTCACAATGTATTCTCCCCACTGGAGCTCAGCTCGACAGTGGATCTCTCTATTGCTCATCTCTTACCGATCACCTCTTGTCTCGACACACTGACTCTCACTACTCACTCGTCCGCCCGGATGCTTCAGTTCCCGACGCACCAATCTGCCGTTCGCCGTTCACTATCGCTCAACAAGAGCTCACTCACCCTCTTCACTTCACTGCCCTCGCAGGTCAGTCACTCTGTTTATATACCTGCCAAGTCCTGCCCCGGAAAGGTATTGTAGCCCTCCGAAGTATCACGTCGTCAGATTCCTCGACTTAACACTTGAAACTGCGAGAACAGTGGCGTTCTAGTTACGCCACATCACGCTCTGAAAAAGTGCCGAACCCTCGAGAGATGCAGAGGATCTCCATGCCCAATGGGAAATCCCCGGGAAAGGGGAAGGGACGGTGATTCTAATTGGCTTACCGTGGTAATAGAGGGTCGGGCGCTACCTGTATCGCGCCCCCGCCCAGATGCTGCTGGCCAACCTCGTCACTAGCTTCGTAACTATATATTTAGATATTTTTTTAATAAAACATCCTGCATGGTAAAATAAGTACTTGGTCAGTAATTATATAAAAATCCCCTTTTGTACATGCTGCTGGGCCTGGTATAAGGATAGTCTGACTACACACCTGGTGGCGGCGCATGCTAGCACTCGCCCAATGGTTGGTGCTCTTTGCAGTCTTCAGTGGCGCGCCTGAGGATGTTGTTAAGGGACGATGCTAGAGTGGTCCGCAGCACAAAGTTCTGAACCCAATCCGGCCCCTTTGACCCAGACGGTGTGAGGCGGCGTAGTAGCACTGGACACATTTTGGGGTAGTCCCAGTCTGTCATCCTCGAGTTCGTTATAGCCATGGTTCCCGGAGTTACTCTGGGCAAGTGCTGAGATATCTCTTGTTCCAAGCCATGGCCTCGTCCTGTCCTAACACTGCTGTTCCGTGTTCCCGTCTCCATGACCTCACTGATTATCAGAACTTAAGAAGACAAGTGTGAGTAGTACATACTGAGGTCACATATGCTTGTGATGATGCGAGGCATAACACTCCAAGCCGAAGCAGTGATGTAAGTGCATGGAAATAGGTGTGCCCCGAAATCACCCCCCAACTCAAAGTAGTGATTGCCTAATTTCCCACTTACAAAAATTTATGATATGATACAGTCAGCCTACCATTCCACGACATATTTATTACAATCAATTATACCATTTTATGATTGTTACTCTGCTATTTTGGACTGGAACAGTCATCCTTAAAAAGGCTGTGAAAACGACTACTTTGTTACTGTTTGTACTATGAAGAAGTTGCTCCGTGAATGCGCAGTATTACAAGAATTCTTAAATACATGCTTTAACAATTTCTTAGTCACAAAGCACTTAAAAGCCTTTCACAGACTTTAACAAAATGTTCTGAACTAACTATTCAAAAGGCCTGGCAAATGGTCGACTTGAAATTACCGAGACAAGCCTAGAAGGTATTTTTGATCCCTCCTTGAAGCTTCTGATACTCTTGAAAATATGACAGACTAGCCGGAGTTACCCTCGCTTCACTTGCACCGATATTCTGGAACCGGAAGTCCCGTCTAAAGTTAAGAACATTTTGGGACATTCTAGAACATTCTGGAAAATAATAAAACATTATGGAAAAATCTATAAATCTCTGCATAATATAGAACATTAGGACATATTATAGAAAATTCAGGAAAATATCAGAACACTTGGGAAAATCTAGAACATTTGTGAAAATGATAAAACATTCGGTAAAATTCTAAAATGTAAGCGAAAAATTCTAGAACATTAGGAAATACTCCAAATCTTCCGAAAAAATTCTAAAGTAATCGGTAAAATTCTAAATTATTCTGGAATAATCTAAAGCATTTGGGAAAATTCCAAAGCATTCGGGAAAATTCCAAAGCATTCAAGAAAATTCCAAAGCAATCGGGAAAATTCCAAAGCAGTCGAGAAAATTCTAAAGATTCCAGGGAAATTCTAAAGCATTCGGGAACAATATAAGCATTCTGTAAGATGCTTGAATCTTTTTAAAGATGACGGAACCTCTCGAAAGATGACGGAACCTCTCGGCAGATGTCAGAACTGCATTGTTATTACATATAATTTTAACTCTTTGGACTACTCACTCTCTCTATTCCTTATCTTGAACCTAGAGTCATGGCTTGCTTGTTCGACTATTAATAACATACAACATTATAAGTTTACTTGACAAACATATCAAGATATACTTCACAGATTCTGCGAGAGATGCCCAATGTTGAAATCAGGTCAAGGACTGACTGACCATACTCTTATCTACGCGGTCTACGCGGAGTGTGTGGTAGCTACATTGACCTAAACCACGCGTGGAACATACAGCCCCCCCCCCCCCCGATGCATCTTTTTTAATGGGAAACTAATTTGACCAATATTTACGTCTGGTCTCCTGCCACCCCAAAGGAAATAAATCCCGTAGTCCTGGATGGCTTTCATACGGAAGCTTGGATTAAAAAAAAAAACTATTTAAAACTTTTAATTAGTTTCAATTGTAAAATTTAAATATCAACCCTATGTCTAAACTATGTTTATAATTTTTTCTTCTTCTTTCAGTTTTTCAATACACACGCAAACATTCCAGCAGGTTAAAGAAAGGTACAGTTATCTGAAAAAAATAATTTCAAATAAAATGATCGGACTATCTGGATAATTAAGATAGGCATACATATTTTTATATCACGATTCCGACAGTTTGTATTATCAGCTGTTAGTGATACATGATAGGGTACATGAGTAATGGATTAAAATCATTCTACATGCCATTAGTTGGACTCTTTGAAGTAAATATTAACATTTTTATATGCCTGTAAAAATTAACAAGAAATTCAATACTTTGGATTAATTAAAAATTTCCTTTGAACATCTTTCCAGCAATATTTTATTTTGTTCAGTTGGTAATGTAATCCTTGACTGCCCACAAACCAGGCCAAAATAATTTTAAAAAAATATCTCAAGAAAATGTTATTTAAAACATTGGTTTCTCATGACACTGATATTGACTATCGCGTCGGTAAAAAACATGCGGTGCGTGAATTTTAATTAAAGCTTTGGTTCGGAACAATCCGTAATGACACAGTTGCACATAAAACAATAAAAATAAATGAATTGCGACGATTATATAAGTGGGACAATGAACTCTTCGAAACCTAAAAAGGCCTTGGAAATCCCGTTGAAGTGAAAATTGCCGCAAGTTGAACAAACTTAAATGCATAGTAGCTTCTCGACCCCTTCCCCCTCGCTCCCTCGACGACCCCTGCCGCCGCACAACAAACCACGCAGAGGGTACGGCACGGGGCTTATTGATCCCCGCAGCCTGTAGCCTGCGACACTCGCGCTCTCCTTGGCCGGAGCTTTCCCTGGCGCGCGACCGTGACCGCTCCTGACACTCCTGGCGAGAGCTTTCATCTCCGCCAGTTCAAACACCGGCTCTTAACTCACGTTTATAACAAAAAACTCGGGGAATGTATTTTTTTTTTACTGTCGCGTTTTCGCTTACTTTAGAGCCGCATCTTTAGCGCAAAAAATTTTTTTTAACGGAAACATCCGTAAACTAAAGGTTACACACTTAATATCCGGCAAATATTTTTTCTCTAACAACAACCCAAGTACGAAACTGGTCACATCTTTCATTTAGGTTGTCGTTTGTTAAGGCTATCGAGAAGGTAGCTAAATTAAACCTTGACTGGAAAGAATATTTTAATATAATGACAAAAATCCATAATTATTTCTCAGTTGCGTAGTAAATAATTCAAACAGTTATGCTGTGTGGTAAAAATCACACGTGGAAAAATCCTATTTATTTTATAACTGTTCTATAAAAAATTTTACTAATTATCTTCTAAGACAGTTTTAAGTATTGCTTAGGCAGTTTTTTTATGTAGTCCTTATGTAGACTAGATGATTTCAAACATTTTATTTATAGCTTACTGAGAATACAAATAACAAATTCTTCTATTCAGTATTGCAATTAAATATAATACCTACAGCAGTTATATATTATTGTGCATCACTGTTAATGAACCAGGTTCACAGGATGCATATTTTGTTCTCAGCATTTCCATTGAAGTTTTCTATATACGCAACTAATCAATGTTTCGCAACGGAAGTTAGAGCTAGAAAAAAAAATGCTAGTGAAAGTAGGTACACACCATCGTTGGCGGCCTTAAAGATTCAGAGCAGAAATGGGGAATAAGTATTTTACTCGATTTGTAGATATGTCTTGAAGTTGCAAAGTATGAAAAATTCTGTTAGAGTTTATTTTGTTTCTTAGGTAGTTTTTAGGAAGTTTTACTTAGGAAAATGGCTCTTAAAATGTTGATTTAATAGTTAACTAACTAATAATTCAATTGATTTATTCTTATACAGTGTTTATCATAAAGCTGTAATGTAGGTACTAAATTAAACGGTATAACTGAAGGCTTCGTGCCACGTGGCAATGCGCAGATGCTTGATAACATGGAACCTCTGAGATAATAGATAGTTCATAACAAGCGTCTGCTGGAGCTGATGTACTGAAGGAATGTCGGGAGTTGGTACCGAACCTAGTAATCACGGCCTCCCAGGATCCTCTGGATTGAGTAATAAACAATTTTTTTAAATCTATCAATTAAAACATTGTTGGAACAGACATTATAACATTCCGGACGGCTGGTTGTTTGGGTTGTTTATGAAATGTATTCACTAGGAGATATTCGTTCTTAATTGTATATACATAGGGTGAAATTTCAAATTTTCACAGTGTTTATTTTCTTCCCTTCCCAGCAAGAAAAAAAAATCCTCACTCCTTTTTGTGTTTTTTTTACATATTTTACTTGTCCATTGAGTATACTTATGATTTGGTGCTTATCGGATCACCAAAAAACCATTCGGAACTGTTTGAGTGTAGTGCGCCTGTAGTACATCCAAGAAAATGGTAATATTTGTCATTTTAAAACCAGTTAACCAAAAAAATTTGTAACAAAATATACACAAAAAATGAAAGCGGTTGTTGGTTACCACTATAGCATTTGTTTCGCGATTCCAGTACCAATATCAGCTTGGAATGAAGGTGTTTTTACATGACTACCTTGACTAAGGTGGGTTTGCATCAATTCATTGCGTAATTGTTCTTTAAGATAGCCACAGAGTGAATATATCTTTATACACACTAAAGAGTATTCGGCATACGTTACAATGCCAATCAAAGAAATAAAGTGTTTATGTTTGAATTCTGGTTATTGAAGTTTTTTTTGTATACACAATATTTTTGGTTTTTCCGTCTGGTGCGTACAGGCAGGCCACATACAGCTTCACCGTGTGAGAAGCATGGATGTTACAAAGATTTAGCCCACTTATTTGTAGCTATTATCCTAAGCTTTCTTGATGATCATTGCAATCACAGCGGAAACGCCAATGTTTGAATTCGAATGGTATATCTGCCAGAATCGTTGGCATGCGTGGCAACAGTACATCGTCTCTTTTAATTTTTCCTTTTAAAACTGCAGCTTCGATGATATTGTTCATTTTATTTTTTACTGAAATCCTAGTACCGTTGAAAAGTCGTGATGGATTTATGTTTCGGAGTAGAATGACAGGCACACAAATATCAATGTTAAAAAGAACGGTGGAATGCCTGACAAATCAAGTAAATTCGAGAATTCAGTTGGATAATTGACACCTTCTTCTTGATTAATTACAGTATCGATAAACTCGAGCGTATTCGCATCACGCGGTATTTCGTTTTGAATGATGAAATTGATGGCTTCGACATCGTTGTTTTTGACTTCTTATATAGCACGTGCACTGAGCCACTGATGATTTTTGTAATTCTGTGTGATATTTGGGAAAACTTTGTGAATAAATTTGTCTGAGGTTGTTATTATTTTACATAAGTTGAATGACAATGTGATACATTGTGTGGATTCGTCGATTGCCATTTTCCCATTTCCAATATCCAACAAATATCTAGTGAAATGTTCAGCAGAAGCATCATTTTATAGTTGAACACACATAATGGTCTTAAAAGTCAATTTCTGTACATCTCGCCATAAAACTGATGATTTGAGACATTGACGTGTCCCGGCAGCAGCGTC